>NW_015163117.1:214443-277842 GCF_001447785.1 Gekko japonicus | reverse complement strand
CCTGTCTCACACAGTGGCCAACCTGTTCCTCTTGAGGGACAACAACAGGGTATAGAGACTGAGGTCTTGCCCTCATGTTGCCTCCTGGCACTGGGATTCAGGTGCTGGCTGCCTCTGCATATGGACGTTCCCATCAGTCACCATGGCTATTAGCCACAAATAGACCTATCCTCCATGAATCCCCCTTTAAAGCTGTTTATTCTGTGACCATCACTACATCTTCTGGCAGTGAATTCCACATTTTGTTTTGTCCATCTTGAATCTACTGTTTAACAGTTTCATTGGATGTCCTTGGGTTCTAGTATTTTGGGAGAGACAGAAAACAGTTCTCTTTGTTAACTCTCTCCACCCCATGTGTAATTTTATAAACCTCTATCGTGTCCCCCCCTTAGTCATCTCTTTTCTAAACTGAACAGTCCCAGACTCTTCAGCCTTTCCTCATAGGGAAGGTGCTCCAAAGCCCTAATCATCTTGGACACCCTCTTCTGCATTTTTTCCAGCTCTGCAATGTCTTTTTTGAGAGACAGTGATCAGAATTGTACACTGTATTCTAACTGACGTTGCACCATAAATCTATACAGGGGCATTATAATATTGGCCATTTTATTTTCCTAATAATCCATAACATAGACTTTGCCTTTTTCACTACTGCAGTATACGGGGCTGACACTTTCATTGAGCTAGCCACTATGATTCCAAGATCTTTTTCCCTCTCAGTCTCAGCAAGTTCAGATCCCATTAGCCTACTGGAGGTGGGATTTTTTTTTGTCCCAATGTGCATCACCTAACACCAATGTTGAACTTCATTTGCCACACTGTCACCCAATCACACAGTTTGTGGGGATCCTCTTGGAGCTCTTCACAGTCAGCCTCGGTTCTCAACTTCCTGAATAACTTGGTGCCACCTGCAAACTTGGCCATTACACTACTAACCCCTACTTCCAGATCATTTATGAACTAATTAAACAGTACCGGCCCCAATACTGATCCTTATGGGACCCTACTGCTTACTTCCCTCCATTGTGAGAACTGTCCATTTATCCCTGCTCTTTGCTTCCTGTCATTTAACCAGTCTTTAATCCATAAGAGGACCTGTTGTCTTATCCCATGACTGCTAAGTTTACTCAGGAGTCTATGGTGAGGTGCCTTGCCAAAAGCCTTTTGAAAATCCAAGTATATAATGTCTATCGGGTCACCATGCTTGTTCGTTTTCTCAAAGAACTCCAAAAGGTTGGTGAGGCAGGACTTTTCAGAAGCCATGTTGGTTTTCCCTCAACAGGCTTTGTTTCTCTATGTGCTTAATACTTCTATCTTTGATTACAGTTTCTACTAATTTGAAAATACAGATACCCTTCCTCTGCTCCTGAATGAGGGGGAACAGTCTGCACTTCATTAGCAGTGTGAGGCATTCATCTTGCACTTGTTCTTAGATCTGACATTTTCAACATAAATGCTTAGCCCTGAGAGCCAGTTTGGTGTAGTGGTTAAGTGTGCGGACTCTAATCTGGGAGAACCGGGTTTGATTCCCCACTCCTCCACTTGCACCTGCTGATGTGACCTTGGGTCAGTCGCAAGCTCTGTCAGAGCTGTCCTTGAAAAAGAGCAGTTTCTGTCAAGAGCTCTCTCAGCCCCACCTACCTCACAGGGTGTCTGTTGTGGGGAGGGGAGGGGAAAGGAGTTTGTAAGCCGCTCTGAGACACCTTTGGGTAGTGAAGGGCGGGGTATAAATCCAATCTCTTCTTCTTCTTCTTAATAACAGTTTCATCAAGTTATTTTACATAGAAATAACAAAATGAATGAATGATACTTGGAATATCTTACAAAAATCACAGTACACCTTAGTACCCTTGACTGACCTGCTAGAAGATGCAGCAGGGTCAGAGACTGCATGCACCATATCTGTGGACAGCGCATCCAGAACACTGGTCAGGAACTCATTCTTCTTAGCTCCTGGACAACCTAAAATGGAAACAAAATTCCCCCCTTATTGTTTTCAGGAATTAATAGTACATTGCTATGGCTACATATGAGCTTGAATATGTGATACAATCAACTTCTACACTTGGGAAATGTCCAGATTCAGGTCTAGGAAAATTCAAGTGGATCTGTGATTGATAAATTACAAGTTCTATATTTAAGTTCATAGACCTTAATGTCAGAGGAAGATTTCACAGCCTGGACATCAGTGGGGTGCAAACTCACTACTAAGTTCCATTTTTGATGCATTTATTGAGGTACAGTGTTGATTTAGTGGAGTCCATCAAAATCTTTACAAGATTGTGCCAACAAACATGGAAAACAAAACAATGGCCCACAGCCTGGGAACACTCAATTTACATCCCAATTCTAAAAAAGGAGACATCATAGATTGCAGCAACTATCGGACTATCACATTAATTTCTCATGCAAGTAAAGTGATGCTCAAAATCTTACAATGGCCACTGTTAGGACAGAATATAGAGAAACATAATGGTTTCCAATTGGCAAAGGTGTCAGACAAGGATGCGTTTTATTTCCCTGTCTCTTCAATTTGTATGCAGAACACATCATAAGGAAAGCTGGATGAGGTTTAGATGAAGGTGGAGTGGAAACTGGTGGAAGGAACATTAACAATTTGGCAGAAAATATTACAATTTGGCAGAAAACAGTGAAGACTTGAAACAACTACTGCTGAATGTTAAAGCAGAAAGTGCCAAAGCAGGACTACAGCTGAACACCAAGAAGACAAAAGTAATGGCTACTGGGGAATTATACAGCTTTAAGGTTTATTATGAAGAAATTAAAATTGCTCAAGATTTTCTATTTATTGGCTCCATCATCAACCAAAAGGGAGACTGCAACCAAGAAGTCAGAAGGGGATTGAAACTGGGGAGAGCAGCCAAGAAGGAGCTAGAAAAGATCCTTAAGTGTAAGGATTTGTCTCTGGTGACCAAGATCAAGTTAATTCATACCACTGTATTCCCCATTACTATGAATGGATGTGAAAATTGGACATGAAGAAAGTTGACAGGAAGAAAGTATATTCTTTTGAAATGTGGTGTCGGAGGAGAGTTTTACAGATACTGTGAGCCACCAAAAAGACAAATAAATGGGTCTTAGACCAAATCAAGGTTGAACTCTCCCTAGAAGCAAAATTGGCTAAACTGAGGCTGTATCAGTTTGGTCCTATTATGAAAATACAGGGAATCACAGGAAAAGACAATAATGCTGGGAAAACAGGAAGACCCAACAGGAGGTGGAATTGTTCCATCCTCAGTTTGCAAGACCTGAGAACGGCTGATAATGATAGGATGTTTTGGAGAACATTAATTGATAGGGTTGCCATCAGCCAGCAGCGACTTGATGGCATGTAACACATGCACACATTTGCTTTTCTATACTATATACAGAAGATTGTGTGTGTGTGTGTGTGTACATACATATACATACATATTCTTATAACTACTCTACTAATGTATGTTTTATTCTGCTGGTCCAAATAATGATTTAATTATTTATTTATTTGGGGTAAATATACCTGTCAGCTCTTTTCCTCAGGCGAGTGTGTTTTGATGGACAGGCTGACCTTTTGAGACAAGTTCTACACTGCTGATATGTAGAATATGAAAGGAGAGAGGGCAGCAAACCCAGGCACCGCTGATGCAATTCTCACTAGATCATGACATTAGCAGGAAAGCATTTTGGCCATGTTATTCTGGAACCTTTGTATTTTACTGAAGACATAACCTTTTAGATGGCTTTAGGAGGGAAGAGCACAGGGACTGATTAATCATTTTGGAATACCTCACAGTGGGCTACTAAAAGCAGTGAGAGGAATTTACCAAAACTCAAACATTCAGTGTGACCCAATGAGATAATACTATTTAATATTTCCTAGGCAGAGACAAGGAAATTACAGTACTAAATAAGTATTAAAGGATGCCCCAGGCTAGCCCAGTCTTGGCAGATCTTGGAAACTAAGCAGGGTTGGCTTCCAAGATCTCATCTGAAAACCCTATGGGATTGCCATAAATCAGCTGGACTAGATGACACTTTCCACCACCACCAAATGAGCCACAAGCTGCTATGTATGAAGAACGGGTTCTTGGCTGTATTATGTCAAAGGAGAAGCAACTGCATATTGTTATGTCAACACTTCTTTAGGTAAGACATTCCCATTCTTATAATGCATAATATTGGCAGCAGAAATATTTCATTCTTGTAACAAGCATATCACTAGAAACCATTTAGGTAAATTCCTGTGCACTAAAGGAATGTTTCTAACCGCCCCCCCCCCCTGTGATTGTTTCAGAAATGATCTTTAGCTTGAAAACCATGCTCCTCCCAGTCATTATATCAACCAGCTGGACCCAACTAGATCCAAACAGAGAAAAGAGAACAGATAATATTTACAGCCTAGGGCATAACTTCCTTAGTATACAGGCTGCAGTTCTTCTCCAAGGTGGGGCCTTAAGCAAATAAAATATAAGCTCTGTTTTGTATTGCATGTATTTATAATTGAAACTATATTTCTTATTGGAATTGGATAGCTGCACCACCATGGCATGGTATAGCCTGATCTCATCAGATGGTGGTATAGTATTAGGCTTGCCAAGTCCCCCCGGGGGGGCATGGAAATCCCCGCCCAGAGGCCCGTTCCCCACCGCCAGTGGATCGGGTCCCGGGGGGAACTCCACCCCAACGTGCACATCACCCCGAAGTGATGCGGGCATGCCGGGCACGCTGGGATAAGTTGGCTGTGACTTAACAGCACTTTACACACACTCAGCTTAAGGGGGAGGCCTTCATGGCCTGATCTACATATACAAAAAATGGATACAGTCCTCCTGGGCTGTGCCACTTCAGAATACAGATATGGGAAACTATATGGAATTATCCATATTAAAAATGTTATTCCAGGTTTTTCCCTGCTGTGCTAGCTTTCTCTATGCAGGAGGTTTTTCATTTGTGGGAAAATTCAAACATGAAATCAAACCAAGTACTCTGAAGTCAATAAAGTCCCAGGGAGGTTGAGTTGCTTCTTTAAAACTGAGGGATGATGTAGTGGTGGCAAAAAAAAAAATTGTTTGGTTTACACAGTACTTTTGAAAGATGGAACATAAATCAGTGTTGATGCCTATTCTTCAGAGTTTGGAGATTAAGCGGCCTCTACCTGAGAAAACTATGGCTCAGTCGCATGGTACCAGCCACCATGATGGGCCCAGTTGTGCAATGGGCAACTCATTTCCCCCTGTATCCCCTTCCTCCATACAATTTCCTCTTTCCCCCCTCCTGGCAACCCTCATATCCTCACCATACCCTCACCTTTCCCTGCTTTCCTTTTCATCCACCCACTAACCTATCTTTTATTGGCCCTCCATCTTCAGCTATATTTATTTATTATTCACTACATTATACCCCACCTTTCTCCACAGCTGGGATCCAAAGCAACTTACATCATTCTCCTCTCCTCCACTTTATTCTCTCTGCAGCCATGTGAGGTAAGTTAGGCTGAGAGTGTGTGGCTGGCCCAAGGTTACCCTGTGAACTTACACAGCAGAGTAGAAAGTCAGACTTGTTTGTCCCATATCCTAGTCTGAACCTTTAACCACTACAGCACACTGGCTTTTGTGGTGTGGTAGTTGCCTGTAGCAAGCAGCTCGTACTGGGTTATGCACACAAGTTGCATGGTAGTAAGTTGCCTCATGGTTACTTCCCGGCCTGGTTGCAATAAGTCCTCCCTCAAAGGCCAAAACAACACTGAAAAGAGCCCTTTTATTGGCAGAAACCAAGGCTATCATAATAAAAGTGTAAAAAAAGTGGCAGAATAGCTACATTCAGACAATTATAAGGGAAAGAACTAAGGTAGGGATGAAGCAGGTCATCTCAAATATGAGAGAAAACCAAAAGAACTGAAAATTGACAGGGTTGTGTACATTTTCTACAGCAGCCCTCTGCAACCTTCGCAAAGCCAATGATATAGGTCAGGAGAGTCTTGTGGGAAAGATGATGCATGGTGTGGGGGGGCATCTGCAATGAGGATGAGCAATTGGGCAGAAAAAAGAGGTGAACATGATGACTGTGTCTGATTCACCTTCCTCACTATGATGGGGCCTTTCATGAACATGGCATTTTGTCCACAAAGCTCTTCCAAACTCCAGGATCAATTGGAAGTGGGGGGGTTGCTGTGGGATGAAGTGTCAAAAAGATTCTACATGAGCAAATAGGATGGGGAAGGTCCATCAATGTCTACTAGCTGTGGTATGTAAAGGGAACCTTCAAATACAGGGGCAGCATCAGGGGAAGTTTATTTGGCCTTCCAGGACAACTGGTTTGGGCACAGTGTGAAATAGAATGCAGGACTAGATGGACTGTCTGACCCAGCAGCATCTTCTTATGTTATGATCCCTTCTGCAAGCATCTAGCACCACAGTTCAAAGATCCAACCAAGAGTACTTGCCATTCGAGACATCACTCACCCCCGTTTGTGAATCAAGTTATGAGGCTCTGAATGTACGCAAATGTGCACTTGCTTTTTAGGTAATGTTGACAGAGATGAATTTATAGCAAAAGAGGTGTTGTGCTTCAAGCCTCTCTGGAAGGCATATCCTTTGATCTGAATGCCCTTCTATATCCAGGAGCTGTACATACTGTAATTATTAAGTCGTGTTCGAAATGCACTTCTGAATATGATCAGAGTACTCATTTCTTTAGCTGAGTCCTTGCAAAACATTAAGATGGTGTCTCTGAATCTTCAGTAGCATTTATAAACTTATATTTATTTGTGAAAAGAACCTGGAAGCTCAGTCCTGCACACATTTATTTGGAAACAAGCCGTCACGAGCTGGTCTTCACCCCGCTCACCCCAGGCTGGAGCGGGTGGTCAGTAGGAATTTTGGGGCATGAGTTTGCGCGACCTCAGACACTTGGGTTCTTCCTCCGTTACGTCACGGGGTTACCCTCGTCAGCTCAGGGTTCTGGAGTTAGTGTTTTGTCAGGGTCGGACCCATAGCCATGGGTTATCCCTCTCTCAAGTACCTCAGTTCAGGGAAGGTCCTCCGACTTGACCCCTTCACAGCTTACACCCAAAATCACCTCCATTCTGACCTCATCCTCTGCAGTCACGCTCTTCTCACTCCTCTTTATTCCCTCAAATCTCCTCTCCAGCCTATAACAGGTCATCCATGGATCTCATGAGCTTCCCGCCCTCTTCCCAGGATACCCATCTCTCGGTGACGCGGTCAGAACTGCAGTGCTGTCCTCCCTGGGCTCCACCTCCACATCCTCCTTTACCTGCAGGTGTGCCCCTGGCAGGTTGGGTTGGTAGAGCACCTGGTCCTTCTCAGAACACCTGGGGCCGTTGCCCTTCCGCGGCCCGTTGAAACTTGGCGTCGCTCCCCTGGGGCGGTCGCATGCTCGGCCCTTGGTTCTGCCCTCCCGCAGCTCCTCGGCCCCAGTGGGACCGCTGATTGAGCCAAGAACCTTCTTTGACGATAGGCTTGGCAGCTGGAGTGCAGGCAGGGGGCCTACCCCCTGACACAAGCCCCACTGATTTTAATGACAACTCTTTCCAAATTATTTTTGGAATAATTTATACTGAACTCCTTTAGTTAATACTATGAAGCATGCCAGAGCATGAAAAAAATCCTCTTCTTTAGAAGTAATTATTCTGTATGTTCCATAAACTACTACCTACTTTACACATTATTGACCTCATCACTGAGTGGCCAGAGTAGATAGCTAGGCAGGCACACTGACCTTTCTTATTGTATCTACTCTTCTGCCCGTGCCCTCTTTGATATGCAGATTGTAATCTCAGGGGCCAATTTCCCTTTCCTGCTTCTCTCTCACTCTGAATGAACACTTGCTCTCTACCAGCATGCACCAAGAGAGGGACATGCTGTTCTCTCTTGGCCCCATCCGCCTCCATCCTTCAGCTAGTAAATTAGTAATCTATCAATCTCTGCTCTTTCCTATCAAAAGTGTACTTCTCAAATAAAGAGAGGAGTACTTCTCTTCTAAACTTGCAGTGTGGCTTTGTGTAGCTTTGTAAGCTGAGGCTGCGGTCCCACGCGCCAGTTGAAGCAGAGGGGAAGCGAGGCTATTTCCTCTGGAGGAATTTGACACGCAATTGTGAGATCACACAGCCCTTTGAAGCTATGGGCTTAGCCCATCATTGTGTGATCAGAAGCAACTGTGGGTGAGTCGTTTCCCCCCCCTTGTTTCGCTTGCACATTTAACGAGGATTCGCACCTCTGCACTGAGGGCCCCCTATGGAGTATGCAATGATGCGCATACTGCAAGGGGGGGGGGAACAACAGCACAGAGTTGAGATGGCCTGATCAGACCGTCCTGACAGCATGAGAGCACGCTTGAGCTATCAGACAGGGGAAAGTCCATCCGTGGCCCACAACAACCTGTTTACTGCCAGACTTTCCCAGGTGTCTTTTAACTCCACTTCCGTGGCGGAGCAGCACAGGTTGCTGATGACTGCGGGACACTTCCCTGATGTTCCTGCCTGATCGCTCCCTTTAGATCTGTCAGGCATTAACACCTACGTCAGATCTAAAGGCAGGGCCGGCTCACTCACTAGGCAAACTAGGCGATCGCCTAGAGCAGGCCGGCCCTTAGGGGCGCCAAACTGCACCCAGCCCCATACTCTGAGAGTTTCTTGATTATTTGTGTTTTTCATTCTTCCTAAAATGTATTTATTTTTGAAAAATGGCAGGTGGGGGGGGGGCGCCAGAAGGGATCCTTGCCTGGGGTGCAAAATAAGCTGGAGCCGGCCCTGTCTAAAGGTGCGTGTGATCACAGCCTGAGTAACCTGGTAAAGTGACACTCCTGCGTTTGTAGCTTTATTTAAGCACTCTGCTAACTAATGGTGACTGGGGACTAACCACACCAGTTAACCTCAGTACTTTCCTCATCTCTGCCTTTCTCCTCTTTCCTTGGTCTCAATGCACTTTTTACATACTAGGGGCTGCAAGGTGATTCCTGCCACACTATCGGCAATATGTCACCATTTCTGACCTGGTTGTGTTTACATCCAGCCAGGACAACCAAGGAACCAATCTGATGCTGACATGCATAGGGATGCTCCCCACTCATAGCACTTTTACTATGTTCTTGGGACACATTTCCCTGCATACCTGCAGGGTTCTCCAGTTCTGTAGGAAAATGCTTTGTTTGTACATGGCCCCAGCTCTGGATTTAAAGATCCACAGCTGAGGCCATGTTGAATTAGATGTAATGATTTGGGCACTAGGATTTCCACCTGTTCAGGATTCTTCCTAGGACAGCTCATGAGCAGCATTCAGGACACTTATGAACTCTGCCCTGCAGTATGGGAAACCAATGGAGCTGGCAGCTGATCGTGGCTCCCTCCAGACATCTCACTAGTGAGATGGCTGCAGACTGTGGATACAGAGGCCTCAGGACACACTGGTCCTCTCTGTCCTTTGTAGGTTCAAGTGAGTCTCCCACTCTGAATAAATATCTAGTTAGCTCAGTTTCTCAGTACGTTGTCAGCCAAAAATCATATCACCACAACTGTTAGACTCAGAAACACATAATGATGATGAAAGACAGATTATTTCCAACAACAAAAGATAACACATGCGAAATTGAAGTTTGACAAGTTACAAATGAATAAGATAGATGATTACGATGATAACTCAAATAAGTAGATAGATCAAAGATGAAAACGACAAAGTGGATAATGATTTTATAGAGACTGCACATAAAGATCCAGACAGAGGTTTACATTGTATAGTTAAGATTAGAACGGTTCCATTATAGTTAGAGGGCCCAAGGAATCACAGTGGTTACCTGACCAGTGTTTGGACCCCAATATTTATTGCCCAAAAGCAGACAGTGGTGTGTGACAGTAGTGATGCACAAGCAGAAACACAAAACAGATTTAGCTCAGTTCCACTTGTGCGAGTGTGGTCTTGGATGCTGCTGTTGGGCTGGGCTGAGGCGCCTGTGGCACAGGGGCTCTCAGAATACTGAGAGGTTGTTGTGCCTTCATGGAGAGTCAGGAGACATTGAGATTGGCAACAAGTTAACTCTTTATTTGCAATACACCATTACAATACTTCTCCCAGCGTCGTGCCCAGGGCAATTCACTCCCTGGCTCTGTCATTGCCTCAGCATGTGCTGCCCTACTCTTGCCCATACCTTCTGAGTCAGACCTCCTGCTCCTCCCCACTCCTGCACACCTTTAAGTCCCTCCCTGATAGGTGAACTTGCCTGGGATAATTAGTGCGCATTGCTGCCCCACTCACTCTGAATTGACCCTGCAATTCCAGCTACATGCCTTCTTTTTTCACAGAAGTGATACATTCTGCTTATGCAAGAGCACTAGCATAAGTGGAAATTTTGCACTACATCCAGCCCATGTTCTTTGTAAGCCCTCTGGTAAGCCCATGTTCTTTGTAAGACCTCTGGTACGTGATATTATAACTGAATTCACGCTATGGGTGTGCATTATGAAATTCCTGAGCCAAAAACATACAAGAAAATCCCTGTTTGGTGTAGGGGTGTGCAAATCTCCCACAGGGGGTTTAGTTTGAGTCTTTTGGAGCAAAGTATTTGGATCCAAGATCTTTTGGACATCCTGATTTTTTTCCCCTGGGTCCAATAGAATTGAGATGAAGAAAAACAGGGGTGGGGGTGGAACAGCAAAGCCACAAAACACAGCTGAGTGGTGGGAGCACATTGCTTCCACCTCTCAGCTGTTGTCCCCATTTTTTCTGCAGTCCCTTTAAACCAGGCTGGTTTAAAGGGACTGCAGTAGATGGGGGACAGCTGAGACTGCTCTCAGCCTCACAGCTGTTTTCCCCAATTGTCCCTGTTCCCAAAAATATCAGGGATTTTTTCAGGATTTTTTCCCAGTTTCCCTGAAAAATCCCAAATACTTTTCAGATGCTGAAATATACCTGAAAAATACCACTAAGGTATTTTTTTTGGTTATATTTTTGGCTCAGGAAGATCTGGATGCACACCCCTAGTTTTATTTATTTATTTAGAAGAAGAAGAAGAAGAGATTGGATTTATACCCCGCCCTTCACTCGGAGTCTCAGAGTTTACAAACTCCTTTCCCTTCCCCTCCCCCTCCCCACCACAGACAGCCTGTGAGGTAGGTGGGGCCGAGAGAGCTCTTTCAAGAACTTCTTCTTCTTCTTTTATTTATTCAGTTTTTATCCCACTCCTTTCCCCGCCAGGCAGAGCTCAAGGCTGCTTCCAACAATTAAATTGAATTAGATGTGGGGAATCAAACCCAGTTCAACCAGATTAGAGTCCACGCACTTAACCACTACACCAAACTGGCTCTCTGGGGACATAGCCCCTCATGGGATTGGGGCTGCAACAAAAGTTGGCCAATTCAGCCAGATCCAGAGATGGTTTTTTAAAGAGGGGATGGACCACTGCCTCCTTAAGTGTCCCAGGGAACAGGCCCTCTGAGAGGGACCTGTTAATGATATCCCTTAGGGCACCCCTGAACCCATCGCAACCAGCTTTCACTAGCCACGATGGGCACAGATCAAAGAGACATGTGGTAGCGTATACGGTCAAGAGCAATTTGTCAACTTCCTCTAGGCTGAGTGGACTGAAATGATCCAGAATTGGACTAGAAGATGTGCAAGGGGCCTCGAGTTCACTCACTGTCTCAAGTGTGGCGAGTAGGTCACGGCTCCCGGAAGATATCAGGGCCCTGCGGGACGTTTTACAGTTCTGCAGGGCCTGCAAGATGGAGTCTGGTGGAACAGCTGGACCCTGACCATATGGGAGCGTGTGAGAATATCATTTGACTGTCACCCATGGAGTATGGGTCAATCTGAAATTTCTGCTCGTGCACTTTATTTGAAAACTGTACCAGCACTTTAGGATAGTGATTTATGGATTTTAGGATAACCGATCTGATTTTGGTTGATTAGTTATGAATTTTATGATGGATTTTAATTGTATTTTATGCACAGTGTAAGCCGCCCTGAGCCTGCTTTGGTAGAAAGGGCGGGGTATAAATCGAATTAAATAAATAAATAAATAACATATGCCTCAGGGCCATGCATTGGTGAAGATGAAGAAGAAAAGGTTTGTATACATCACTTTCTCTACCTTAAGGAGTCTCAAAGCAGTTTACAATCACCTTCCCTTCCTCTCCCCACAACAGGCACCGTGTAAGGTACGTGGGGCTGAGAAAGTCCTGAGAGAACTGTGACTGGCCCAAGGTCACCTAGCAGGCTCCATGTGGAGGAGTGGGGAATCAATCCTGACTCTCCAGATTAGAGTCTGCTGCTCTTAACCATTACATCATGCTGACTGTCAAAGACGGGTGTAACTTGGCTCCTGCACTAATTCCCTGGTCAAAATGACCCCCACCCAGCTGGTTTAAGTCCTGATTGGGGGGGGGGGGAGATAGTTTTAAGTACTTGCACACACACACGCACACACCCAGAGTTAAAAACAGTTTGTGGCAATTACTTTGGGATGAAGAGTTAAGCGGCCCTTTCCCAGAGCCACTGTCCTGATCCCTATGACTTTCCCCCACATGGCTGCTATTTGATACTACATTGTACCTCCTGAACAACTCTGCCTAATGATATGCCACTTGGCACAGTCTAAGACACGGCATGCAGGATGATAACATCATCTCTGGTGCTGCCCGAATGCTGTGTCTTACTGGAAGATGGCAGATGGGGATCGTGCTCATCCCTTGCCAAAGCTGTGGGACTGGGAAACCAGAAGAAGTCACACAGACTGGGTGGGGTGGGAGTGAGGCAATCAAGGTGCTGAGAGGAGCTGGGAGGCGATGCCTGAGCACTCACCTCTTGTTTGCAGGAGCAGCCAGCCCCCAGGAACTAACCGTGGCATGGATCCAGTCTGGGCTGCTACACCTAATCCTCCATGACCCATACTGCACAGACCCAGTTCATGGCGCCAAGCCTTGCTTTTCTCTACAATAGAAGCCTGACAGTACCATGGGTGGGGTGAAGGTTTTCTGGCAAGCAGGAGGGAGGGAGGCAGCTCTGCCCAACTTGACGGGAATAGGATTGGAATTGAGATGCAGTGGCACAAGTAACTGCTTGCACCACGGCACCTAAAGGCAAAAGCATCGCATTCCGCAGCCAGATTCTCATAAATCTTTATCAGAGTTCTTGTAGACGGCAACGGGCAGAATCTTAGTTTGACGTTTCCCAGACTTCCTTGATTAGAAATCCAGGTCGCACATCTGATTGATCTGATCCAGTTCTTCAACTTAGAAATCTGCCTCTCTTTTATGCAGAGTGTGATTCTGCTTACACAGCCAGGATCTAGTCAAACTGTATAGCTATTTATTGAACATTCATTTGAAATGGTTTTGCTTTTGAAGGTCGGGACCAACCCTGAAGTTTCAGGAAAGGGTAGGATAATTATAAAACCTAATTTCCGGAAAGTTATTGAGTTCTTCTTTTTCCCACTGTTATTTTGTCTGTCACAGCAATATGTTACAAGGAACTTGGGCTCTGGCCATGCTGGTGTATTTCTCGTACATGACAAAAGGAATGGTAAAGCTTCTTAAAATCTGTGACCACTGGAAAAACAAATTGCCATGGAAAAACACAGCCAAGATATTTTTGGTGAGAGCGTCAGACCAGGATCTGGGAGACCCAGGTCCGGATCTCCACTCTGCCAAGAAAGCTTGCTGCGTGACCTTAGGCCGTTCATACATGCTCAGCCTAACCTACCTAACAAGATTGTTGTGAAGATAAAAGGGAGGAAAAAAGAATAAAGTAAGTCACTCTGGGTCCCCATTGGGGAGGAAAATAGTGTATAAATGAAATAAATAATAAACGTTAATATGTTGTTTCTAATGTGTTTTTAAAACACCCTGTAAAGATTAAATTTTTCTGCCTAGGGTAAACCGAGGTGTTTCACATTCTCTTCTGAGTTTACCATGGCCCATTAATCCTACACCTGCGACTCCTGACATTTCTGTGAACACAAGCGGAACAACATATTTTTTAAATAAAATGAAATAAATGTAAACCATCTCACATCTGGAAACATGCAGCACGATACAAAATATGGGAATAAGCCAGATCTTTCTGATATTAAGCTTTGGAAAGCCTAGCTAATATTTCCCCCCCTGATATATAGATCATTTTTAACAGAACAGAAGGATATTATTTCCTTCCTTCTGCTCTGGAGTGTTTACTGAATTTGGGGGCATTTTAAGTTTCTCCAGACTGTTCAGATTAGGAATTACGAAGAGACAAAAGCCCATGAAGCCAAGGTGATGGTAAAAACAGGATTATTATGCAATGCAGTTATTGTGACATCGCTCAGCCTCTTCTGGGTATTATGTTTCTTGAACTCTTATCTTGGGTACTAGGAGATCACAGCTTGCCTGACTGCCATTTTGTGTGAAAAGGGTAACGGTTGTATTTTGCAGTTTCAGTATGTGCAGGTGGGTACACTTGAAAAACAGGTTTGAGGTAGTATGCATGCTGGCTAGAAAATACATGCATTGGCATTTTACAAAAAAGAAGCAGACAGTTGTACAAAGACAGTTGTATGCAGCATGTTTTCCCAGTATGTGAAACAAGAACGCCAGACCTGTAATGCCTGAAAAGGGCTCTAGTCTAGGCAAAGGGTGCCAAGCCCTCAGTTCTGCCTCTTAGCCAGGGAAATCTTCACCAGACAACCCGAGGTTCCACGGCACCATTTCAGAGAATGAGGTAACAATCAGTGCAGGAACTGCCAGGGTATGCCACGGACACTCCTTGCCGCAAAGCCGTTTAACAGTAAACCTTTTCTACTGGTAACAGTAGTGAAAAACCACAAGAATTCCATAAATAAGGCGCTCCTTTGCAAAAAGCTACATACAGCCCTAAGTATAATTACTTAGTGGGAATCAATGAGTAGGCATAGTTACCTGTGGATTATGTCTGCCTCTCGGTTGACTTTGCTTATCTGGTAAGACTTGCTGTTTTATCTGTCTTTCATGAGGACAATTATCTGGCTATTTGCATGCTCATCTCCAATATGTTTGCAACCAGGGCGGAAAAGGAGACCCTCAAAACTCATTGGATGAGCAGAGAAAAGAGAGATGGCCTGGATAGCCTAATGGTCGCTTTGCGGAAACAGCAGGAGAGGGTTCGTTGCTGTTGCCGGCCAAAAGACATTTGGCAACCCTAGTTAGTTGCTGTTGCAAAACCCAGCTCATATATCAGCGAGATCAACTCCTGCTGCTCATCCCAAACCCCAGAAAACGTTAGTTGGTTTCACAGCTCGAGCCTTTCCCCCTTTTAACACCCAGCCAATGAGTCTTCGTTTCAGGTGGATAGCCATGTTGGTCTGCGATAGAAGGGCAACGCTCGAGTCCAATAGCACCACAAAGACCAACAAGATTTCCTGGGCATAAGCTTTTGAGAGTCCAAGCCGACTTTGTCATGGTATCTGTCTCAGTCTCCATGGGCATGGGGAGAAGAAGAGAACTCAGTAACAGCAGAACCTTGTAATTTTCATTTAGTATTCAGGGTTTTGAAATGGAAGTTTGGAGAGAGACCCAGTATTGCCATTATTTATCTATTATTTGTTTGTTTGCTAGAACCTCAATGATCTGACATACTTGTGTGTTTACACACTATGGCTTTTGGAATCACAATATGGTGAAATATACCCAAGGGGCTCATGTAAGATTTTGAGAAAGACAGTGCTAATGTGATGGCTAGTCCTTGTGTGTCAGCTTTAGTCCATATATGCTTCAGTGTTAGAACAAAACCCAGTGGCTGCCTCTTTAAAATCAGGCCTACAAGAAGGTGGTACTTTCCTGGGAATGAGGGGCCCTGTAAAGTGGGGCAGTCCTATACAATTTGGGATAGCTGGAGGGTAAGGTGACCTATGTTCAGCAACAACATCTAGGTTTTTAACAGCAGTTGTGATTAACTTGGGCTCCGATCACACCACCGAGGAACTGCGCGTTTATGCAATCAGACTTCCGCCCACCCGCACCGCAGTTCCCTATGCTACTGACGTTTCCTTGGTGGTTTTTTGCGCCACTTTTTTTGTCAAGTCACAGCTGACTTACGGCAACCCCAAAGGGTTTTCAAGACAAGAGACATTCAGAGGTGGCTTGCCATTGCCTGCCTCCATGTCATGACCCTGGTATTCTTTGGAGGTCTCCCTTCCAAATACTGACTAGGGTCGACCCTGCTTAGGTTACAAGATCTGACAAGAGTGGACTAGTCTGGGCTGTCTAGGTTAGGGCTAATTTTATAACACATCTATTGTTAGAAAACCTAACGGGTGAATTTCAAAGGCTAAACATATTGAAAACGGACAGCCAGACACACAGCCGGAGCCTTAATTAAGAAACTAAATTCAGTTGAGACTTTCTGTGGCTTTCAAACCTCTTAATGCCATTCAAAAACTAATTGGTGACATGGCGTATATGAAATGCTGGCTTCTTTTCTCTTACTAATTGCAGACGTTATTTTCAGTTTGGCATGTTATTGAGTAATATGTTCCAGGTTCATCTGAAAGAAATAAAAGGTGTGGTTTTGGATAATTTCCACTCCTTTCCATTCAGTTGTCATATATGCATAATGAGCACTTACCCTGAGATTAACGAAGCATTAAGTGAACGTCTAAAAGGAAAACATATTGATGTCTTAATTCATGGGAATTAACACAGGAAGGGAAAAGAGAGAAGAGAGAAAAGCCTTGTACAAAGGGAGAATACAATGAAGAATGGTGGGCAAGTTGCTCAGTGAGCATATTCCAAAGAGGTGTAAGCACTTCTGTTCCATTCATTTCAATGGTGTAGTTAAGCACAAAGTTGATGCACTTTTATTCAGTTCAATGAGACTGAAATTTTTCATTTCTCCAAGGATTTCAGGAAAGCACACGTGGGGCGATCCTGCATCTAACATTTGCTCCACATTTTCTCAACACTGAGGAAAAGGTGCAGCTCAAAACCACAAAACCTCAAAACCTTGGGGCAACACCATACTGACTGCAAAGTCACCCCTGAATGGACATAAATCTATGCAGAAGGTACTATAAAACCCAATGGTCAAAGAAAGTCAAAGCGGCATGGAATCTAGAGGGCACCATAAAATCCGATAGTCAAAGAAAGTGGAAGCAGCATGCAATGCAGAGGGAAATTTCTGTCCCAACATGGGTTTCATAAAACTACAGAGGGAAAAGCCAACGCAGAATTGCCCATGATCCCCCTGCTATTTATTTTTATAACAACCCTGGGAGGCAGGCAAAACTGAAAAAGAATGGCCCAAAGTCTTCAGGGATGACGAGGATATTAAAGTGTCTCTTCCCAGTCCTATTCCAACATTTTAGCTGACTTGTGTAAGGGCTTGCTTGTAAAAATTCCTTTGATACACCTGTGAGAAATAGGTTGCAGGATTATGAACTTATTTGCTACTATAGAGTAATGGCTACGAACTGGGATATCCACTGCTCAGCCACAAACTCACTAGACAGGTTGCCAAACTACAGGTGGGGCCTGGAAATCTCTCAGAATTTTAGCTGATCTACAGACTACAGAGATCAGTTTTCCTGGAGAAAATAGTTGCTCTGGAGGCTGGACTGTATGGAATTATACCCTGCTGAGATTCTTCCCCTTCCTAAACCCTGCCCATCCCAGAATCCACCTCCAAACCTCCAGGAAATTCCTAACACAAATCTGGCGACCCCATCACTTAGGCAAGCCATCACTGCTCAGCAGCCACATAGCCAGGAATTTGGGGTTGGTGGGGCATGGGGAAATTTTGTGGGGCAGGAGGGGAGGGGAGGGGGGAGGGAGAGGGGCAGCCACATGCCTTGCCTGAACTCCAAGCAGCAATTTTGCCACTTGGAGATCAGGCGTGGGCAGCCCCCGCTAGAAAAACAGCATTTAAAAGGAACCTTTTAAATGCTGTTTTTCTAGCAGGGTCTACCCACGCCTGATCTTCAAGTGGTGAAATCACTGCTTGGAGTTCAGGGAAGGTGTGCGGCCGCCCCTCTCCCTCACAGGAGGTGATGGAGAGGGGTGGCTGCCAGCTGCACACCTTTCCTAAACTCCAAGCTGCTCCAGCAGTTGCCCCTCTCCCCCTGCAAGGGAGGGGGCAGCCACACACCTTCCCTGAACTCCAAGTGCCGATTTCACCAATTGGAGATCAGGCGAGGGCAGCTCCCACTAGAAAAACAGCATTTAAAGGGTTCCTTTTAAATGCAGTTTTTCTAGTGTGGGCTGCCCATGCCTGATCTCCAAGCCACAAAATCGCTACTTCGTGTTCAGGGAAGGCATGTGGCCAGCAGTTGCCTCTGTCCCTCACCTCCTGCAAGATTTAACGGGGCCACTGATCAGCTGAAGGGCCCTTTAAATCTTGGAGGAGGGGAGGGAGAGGGATGGCGGCAAGATTTAAAAAGGACCCTCCAGATGATCAGAGAGCCACGTGCTCCTGCCAATCAGCTGGAGGGCCCTTTTAATGTCACAGGAGGGTAAGGGGGGGAGAGGAGCAGCAGCTGTTATGGGGCATACTTGTATTTATATTCCAGTTTTTTCACCATGAAACTCAAGTTGGCATATATAAGATTCCCATGAAATATCCCAGTCAGGCACTTACCAAATCCATGTTGCTGGTATTATTTCAGACCATACCCTGGGACCTAGCTAATATCCTGGTACTTAATAAGATTATTGTAAAAATCACTGAGAAATATATTACCACACTGGAAACTACACAAAGAAAAAAGGCACTGGGGGACAATCTGAAATGAAAAAAAGGGGGGGCTAAGTAATGCCTCTCCACATTTCTGCTCCAAATTCCTATCTTGATGAAGTCCCTGCTTTAAAAGCAAAGCATCTG
The DNA here is from genome assembly GCF_001447785.1 of Gekko japonicus. Taxonomy (NCBI): domain Eukaryota; kingdom Metazoa; phylum Chordata; class Lepidosauria; order Squamata; family Gekkonidae; genus Gekko; species Gekko japonicus. Next base: position 259,009 of record NW_015163117.1, on the reverse strand, counting down.
GGCTCTATTACATGAGTATTATGAGGTGATGTATATGAAACACTCTAGAGACTAAGAAATGCTGATTGTTGAAAGCTTGCAAGGAGGTAACCTGGTGTTGATAGCTTGCATCCAATGGCTGTTTTCCACCACCAGGACACTTTCATTGGCAGAGGGTAGAATCATCTCCTCTGACATTGGCCGAATCTACATATGCATTTTAGAATCAACTTGGTGCCGCTGTTATCCCATGTGGTTTAGAACTGCTGCGCCTCTGCTTTCAAGTTAGCATTAGGGGAGCTGTCCACTTTGTCTTTTGTTCAATTATCTAATTACAATCTATTGTTCATCACTAGATGGCCCCTGGGGGTTACTGGAGTGTTCTGGGACTGGAATGAGAGGCCCCACAGTGGAATGGTAGCCCCTGGGGTTAGCAGGAGTATTCTGGGACTGGAATAACTGGCTCCCAGAGTGGAATGACAACTCAGGGGATAGGAGATGTGTCCTGGGACTGTAATGATAGGCCTGGCATTCCAGTTCCAGGACACTCCACTTACTCCAAGGGGATGTCATTCCACTGTTGAGCCTGTCATTCTACTCCCAGAACACAACTGCTACCCGGAGGGGCTGTCATTCCACTCTGGGGCCTGTTATTCCAGTCCCAGAACACTGCCGCAACCCCCAGGGGCTGTCATTCCACTCTGGAGCCTGTCATTCGAGTTCCAGAACACTCCTGCTACCCCCAGGGGCTGTCATTCCACTCTGTGGTCTCTCATTCCAGTTCCAAAACACTCCAGCTACCCCCAGAGGCTGTCATTCCACTCTGGAGCCTGTCATTCCATTCCCAGAACACTTCTGTTACTCCTAGGGTCTGTCATTCTTACCCCTGTGAACTTTAAAATGAGAAACGCCATGACTACAAGGCAGGAATTGAAACTTTTTGAGCCAAATGCAAGCTCTTACTCGAAAAAGCTGCTGACTGTGCTCCGCGAAGTAAATCCCCCCCCCCGGGTGAACTTAAAAATGTCCCATAAAGCAGGGGGGGGTGTCAAAAAAATAAATTGTTTGAAAGCGGATAGATAAGTTTTGGAAGATAAGATTTGAGGGCTGGTACATAGCTATGAGGAAATAGAGCCAAGCGGGAATAAAATTAGAAACGCCATTTCTGGATTTAAACATTTTGAGATAAATGCAAGCTCTTACTGCAGCAGTAGTGAACTTAAAAATGTTCAATCGGTCTGTAAAAGGGGTCATGAAATAAAAGCTTCAAAACAAGATAAAAATTTTAAAAATGATTTTGGGGGCTAGCTAGTAAAAAGAGAAAAGAGTACTGTTGGAATCGAACCACGAGTTACCGTCTAGTTTTTTGTGCACAACCTGTTGGAATTATTTAAGAATTAGCAGAGCAACAGCTCCAAAGTGTCTGCATTAAGTTGATAGCACAACGAAACCAGAAAGGAGGGGTTAGAGCAGCAAAGAACAGCATTCATTTAAACCAGTGCGGAGCGGCTATGACAATGGAGTCACTACCAGAGGTTGGGAAACATATGCAGACACTGATTTTTATACTGGCGCACTACCAGCATGAAACCGGATGCAAATGTAGACAGTTTGTTGGAGGACGGGAGCGAAAATGTCAGGAAACCAGCAAGAAACTCACATGTGGATTCAACCATTGTGCCCAGAACTGTCCCTAGAGAAATTTTCAGGGGTGACGAAAGCTATGGGGGAGGGAAAGGTAAGAAGGTCATGTTCTATAAGTTCTTCTCCAGTCATGTATCCACATAATATACAGCATGATTTATAATATTATTTATTTTGCTTCTAGAACAGAGGTCTATTTTTATGTATGATTTATCATAATGCTTACACCTACATGTAAGGTGTGTCTACCATTGTTGTCAATCTCCGGATGAGAATGTAACGCCAGCAATGGGAACGTGTTCCTGGTTTTAGGACCAGGTTTCCCATATAACAGCCCTTACTTTCCTTATTTTTTTGCAAATCAGCAAATAAAAATGCATCTCAGAATGATAAGGAGCTTTCCACAGAATTATCTATGGTTTCCGAAATGTGTGCGCATAAAACTGAGGCAGTATTTAAGAAAAAGGACTCTTTTTATGGGGGGGAAATCTTGATATTTATAAAAAACACAGAACTTGTCACTGTGGATTTTATAGCTCTGTTGCTTAACCCAAAGTGAAAACACAGAAAGCCCAAACTCTTCAGCAAACACAGGGCAAATGTTCTGCTTTCCTAAACTGCAATGTTGGCAAGCGAATGAGCAGTAATGATTGCACAGTGGAATCCCTGTTCTTTACAGGTGTTATCAACACAGGGGGTGGGGATCTCTCGGGGGTATCATGCTGTGTTTTAATTTCAGCACGCTTGGGAATAAAATGGTTGACCTGAGGAAGGTTTGACTTGATGTCATGAATAATTCACCCTCAGTGAATTCTCTGTACTGACAAGGAAAGGCCAGTTAGGGAGCTTGTCAAGAAACATTCCTAGCAAAAATCTCATGCTTCTTCTTTGCATAGCCACCTATATTGTGTGGCTTTGACAGCTTACATAAATAATTTCTTGTTAAAGGGTTGAAGTTGAAACCACATAATGTTACACTGCAGGTTCAAAGATGTAACACAGAATCAAGTGTTTACTTTAGAAATAGCTTTGCCCACAAGAATGTTTTCCATTCATGCAGAGAATGCACCACAGAAATCTATCTTTCACAAGAAACCTTAGACCAACAAATACATTCCTCACGTGACAAGAATATACACAAACACTTTACCTTAGCAAGCTACTAAACAGTATAAAGTTGCCCAATGTTAAAACACAGTCCATGGAAAGATAACACATATGCCACTGGATACCTTTCAGTTACAAGCTTGTACATTCTACTGATGCCTGAAGCACATTTTATGGTTGTTGCAGGGGTGCCATCAACTATGGCCTCATTTTGGCAAACCATATCAAACCCACATGAATAGGAGCTCTCATTATGCAAGCTCCAATGCTTTTCTCAGTTGCCACTGGGAATATGGGACAAAGTATGCAGTCTTATAAAACACTAGTCCCTGTCCCACTTGTTGAGCATTTCCAGGGCTATTTTTGGGCAGGAACGCACAGGAACGGAGTTCTGGCTGGCTCCCAAGTTGTCATTAGCATAATAGGTCACACCCAACAGCAGAAACTCATTAGGATTGGCTACATTAGGGGTGTGTGGCCTAACATGCAAAGGGGTTCCTGCTACAAAAAAAGCCCTGGGTTTTGACAACAAACAAGGTAAACAGAATAAAAAGCAAGAGGTGGGTATGGCTGGATGACCACACTTCTGGTAACATGGGGGTGCAGCCTAATATGTTAATATGCTGTGCTGTCAGGGGTGTGGCCTAATAGGCTAATGAGTTCCTGATGTTGGATGTGGCCTATTATGCTAATGAGTTCCTGCTGGGCTTTTTCTACAAAAAAAGCCCTGAGCATTTCTATATGCTTTGGTGAGTTTGGTGAAGGTTAGCCACAAGGAGGCAGTTTTCAGTGGCATGCATTCCAGCTTGCACTTTTGTTAGAATTGTGAAAACGTTACAGCCAGTTTAATTTCCTCTGTGTTACATGCTCACAATTGAAAAGCTGTTCCCTATGATGACACCCCATCTGGCAGCAGTAGGTAACATCTAATGTTTCTCATCATGCCCATCCATTCAAATAACCTTCCTGAACATACTGCAAAATCTCTGATGCCTCACAAGTTCTGTGACACCATCAATTGTTGACTTAAAAACAACCTGCTATAAGGACAAGCACTTTGGTAGCTTTAAGCCACCTGTACTGGTGGAATTGCACTAATGGTCATTGGTCCTCTTATTGTATTAAGAAGCTTCAGGAATGCAGCCAAAATATAACACTTTCTATTGTACACTAAGAAGTCTACCTTTAATTAAATAAGCTGCAAAGGAACAAACAGTAAATTACCCAGGCAATCTGGTATGAGCTAAAGAACAGAGTGTGTAAATATGAGTTGGGGGAATGCAACAGTTTATTCTCTAAAACAAATTCTGTTAAAAATTATATAGTAGAAATAGCACAGCAAGGTAAATAAGGTTAATTTTCTCTTCACTAAGAACTAGCTTTGATTGAGGTGGTTAACATATGTTTTGGCTGGACTATCACAGAATGTTCCTCTTTACCAAAAAAAATCCTTCCATAAAAATGACACGATGGCCTCGTTCACAGGGTGAATTTGCCGCGGAAGAGCCACAAATGGTGGGTAGATTTTCCGGGCGCAATCACACCGCAATATCTGGCAGGCGTAGCCGCCGAAAATGCACGGTTAAAAAATACCTGACCAGAAGTACTGGCAAAGGGTTTGCCACAGGCTGCCGACAGACTCCGTCCATGAGATCGAGCCGCCACGGCTTTCCCCTCCGGACATCTTCATTGAAGCACATGCGCCAAGGAATGGAACCATGGTTTGCTGCCGACGCATCTGATCACGTTGTTGCGGGTCTAATTGCGTTGCCACAAATAGCTACACCTCCCCCCGCATTTTCCGGCATGTGTGACCGGGGCCAATATCATATAGAAGATTTGACTACAATTCTCTTTCCTGATATTTAGTTCCTTTATACAGGGAATTTTTTTATATTGAAGGTCAAATCGGACATTAATAATATCAAAGATCTCAGTCTATCAGCAAAAGGTAAACTGCAAGTATATGCAGCTCTGACTTGTACTTCCCAACTCTCTTGTTAGTTATCAGACGCCGCCTTTAAAAATCTATTTTTCCTTTAAAATACCAACATAAGGTTGAGGGCATCAATGTTTTTAACATTAATGGATTAACATCAACAGTCTAATGGTCAACATTTAAGAACATAAGAACATAAGAGAAGCCATCCAGTCCAACACTGTGGCAAAATACCAGGTGCCATCAGAAGGTCCACCAGTGGACATCTTCTATGATTGTTTATCTCCATCACAACTATTCTGGCCTTTCACTAGATCTATATTTGAAAAGGCAATGAGCATAGTCCATTAAGCAGTGCTGCTATACATTTCCCATACATTCAAAGCCCTTTGCAGAAGTGTCAATGGAAATTTCATAGCAACAAGTGGTTGGTGGGTTGTATTCTATGAGATCATAATAATAATATTATAATAATAATAATACTTTCAATTTATTAATCGCTTTCTCCAGTGGGCTCAAAGCGATGTACAGTTACACATTAGACAGGGGTCTAACAATGTTCAAAGGGGATAGGGAGAACAACATATATTCATTTTTAATTGTACACGCTGTCACTGCACGGTGTAAACGTCTTCTGGCTTGGCTCAGTCATTTTCCGAATGGCTGCTTGTCGACCAGGCTTCAGGACCCGTATGTCATATCGCCACACTGCCACCGCCTGCCCAGAGACATCCACTGCAGGGATTTTTGTAGCCGAGAAGTTCTTTCACCTTTTTTCGACCTCAACCAGGAAGTCCCGACCGTCAGCTAACACCCCCCCACAAGGGAGATTCGTGTGCCCACCCTCTCTAAGGAGTGGTTCCTATTTTATCTACTTGCCAAAGCTTTCGAATCGCTGGGTGGACGATGAGCTGGGGACAACAGGCTGGCTGCTCACACCAGTGCGGGGCTCGAACTAACACAGTTCGGATGTTAAGACAGTAAGAATTCTACCAGCTGAGCTTATTGCAGAAGCAGGGATTTGGTAAAGTGGGACTGAGTGGATTGTAGTAGAGTCGGGTTAAGGAGAAAGTAAGTATTAATCTTTTAGCATAGAAGTTCGTTTTCTGGCTAATATTTTGCTTTTAGCTTGGTTACTTAAGAGCTTAAAATAGTAAAAATAATGAGTTCACATTATGGATACACTGTTTCGCCTTAAAAATAAACCCGTTTTTCACAAAGCCTATAAAAGCCATCTGAGAATGTTTAATACTTATATAGTCATATAACTGTCTAACCATAAGGAATATATTTATTACCTTTTAGGAAAGATATAGAGGTAGTACCAGTTATTACACAAGGATTCTAAAATCAAGTCTGATCTGGCCATGTTGGATGAAAAACAGCTTTCGTACAAGCACACTCTTTGGAGGTTCAAAGTTACTGCTGGCCTATCTAGAAGGAATCATGTATTTTTATAAAACTTCTCAGATACTAGATGCTGTACAGTAAGTAGGCTAAAAAGAGCAAACCCTGCCCCAAGACTTTCAGCAAAAAAATGGAGAAGACCATCAGGGCAGGAGAAGAGATGTAAAAGGAAAGGGAAGAGGCAGCGAACAGAGTTGAATGACTTGGAAGAAGCTGTTTACAAGAACAGAATGCTGCCAGAACAGCTAGTACAGATAAAACAAGGTCAGTAACAGAGAAAGTTGAGATCACCTGAAGGCCTTTCCAATTGCAGACTTCATTACATTGTTTTACACACACACACACACACACAGAGAGAGAGAGAGAGAGAGAGAGAGAGAGAGAGAGAGAGAGAGAGAGAGAGAGTATACTTTCTTGAAATTGAAAGTTGATAGGGTTGCTCCAGTTATTTTGCTTCTTTTTATAACTTTTACAAAAAGGGGATCTGCAAAGACTTAAGGGGTCATTTCATCTTTCCCTTCCCTGAAAACCTCCAAAGCCTCTCCCTTTTTCATTCTTCTTTCTCTCCTTCCCACCCACCAACTAACCAACCTTTTATCTGCCCCCACCTATATTTGTTATTTATCTTTTTATTTCATTTATATGCCATGTTTCTTGACTATGGGGACCCAAAGCTGTTTACATCATTCTCCTCTACTCCAGTTTACCTTCACAACAACCCTATAAAATAGGTTAGCTTGAGAGCGTGTAACTGGCCCAAGGTCATCAAGTGAACTTTCATGGCAAAGTGGGGATTTGAATCTGGGTTGCGTACACCCTAGTCTAACTCTCAAACCACTATGCCACTCTGGTTTCCATGGGGTGGCTGCAGTTGCAAGCAGCAAGGCTTGGGTGAGCCATTCAAGTCAGTTTGTTGCTATTTCCAGGGAGGCTGCTGCTGTCCCTGATGAGTCCTCCCTTAACAGTCAAAAGAACCCTGAAAAGGGCCCTTCCTCCCATCCTTTACTGGCAGAAACTATGACCTGAAGGCCTGTACAATGCCAAATGCCAGCTTCAGAAAGGAGACCACAAGACTAGAGATGGGCATGAACTTTGTCATGAACCTAAATTCGTCACAAAAATCACTGGGTTGTGGTTTGTGAGCCGAGGTCTGTACCCATCCCTATCAACTATCCTCCACATTTTTAAGAGGTTCAGGCAGCTTGTGATAGTAAGACGGATCATTGAAATGGCTTACATCCATTTCAGTCTTACAGCGGGGCTTGTGCACCTGTCAGCTGTTAGGCTGAAATAGATGCAAGCCATTTCAGCAATCCCTCTTGCTTCCCCTGTGGTTCCAAGTCGGGGGGAGTGAAAAAGTGGGGTTTAATGGCTCACAGCCTTTTAAACCTAATAGTTGACAGGCACACCAGCCCTGCTGTATGGCTGAAATGGACCTGCATGTGGTGGGAAGGGCTCTCCTGGCCACAGGCAGATCCTGGCTGCCATGGCTTCTCCTTTTGTGGTGCACTTTAAACCATGCCACAGGAGGAGAAGCTAACCCTAGGATCTGCATGTGGTGGGGAGGGCTCTCCTGGCCACAAGTGAATCCTGGCTGCCATGGCAAAGTGATTTAAACCCTCTGGTTCTGCTCACTACTCTTCAAAGTGGGGAGGACCAAACCAGAAGGTTAAATATGGGATGAAGTACCTCCCAAGGGCATTTTACCTCTTCCTTTCTTCTGCCATGGCTTTCCCCAGCCAGCAAAAAGGAAGGGTTGAAGTGCCTCCAAGGAAGAGCTATTAGTGCTGCCAAAACCAGAGCAGCTGATAAAACTGTTTGCAGAAAGGAATCTGACAGTGGAGAATTAGGGGGTGGTGAGGATACATCCATCCCCTCCACATCCCAACTCCTTGAAGCTACTCTTGCCTCGAGTCCACCCCTCCATCAGTCCTCCCAGCCCACCACAGTGGCTAAGCTCTGGCCTGCCCCAATTTTGGGTCCTCATTTTCAGGCTGCACTTTGGGAGTATTTCTGCACCCTCCCCAATGGCTCCTGCGTGCACAGTGCCTCCTGTCTGCTGTCTGTGGCCAGCAGAAAGAAGAGGGTGAAATGCCCCCTGGAAGGCAGTTAACTCCTTCCTATCTGGTGGCTCCTTCCTGGGAGCTCCCCAACCCCACTTTCTCCTGGCCATGGCTCACCACAGCCAGGAGAAAGGTGACCCCAGGATCTGCGTGTGGCAGGGAGGACTCTCCCAGTCACAAGCAGATCCTGACTGCCATGCCTTCTCTTCCCACGGTGTGCTTAAAACCACATCACAGGAGAAGCTGACCCCAGGATCCGTGTGCAGTTCTCCTCCCATGGTTTCTAGCCTGCAGGGGGGCCCATTCTACTGCATCATAAACCTCATGAAATGAACCAGTTCAGTAAACGGGAAAGTACGTGAATGTTTGTGGTTCATGCGGCCCCACAAACCATAAACCAAAATGAACCTTGGTTTTCCCAGTTTGTGCCCATCCCTACACAAGACTGTTTTGAAATTATAATGTCAGTAGCAGCAATTATTTAAAAAGAATTAATTTTCTGGAAAGCTTATAGAGGTTGCAGTACTACATGAGCCATGGGAAAATTATGTAAATTAACAGCAGAAAGTAAACATAAATGAAAATAAAAATATTGATACCTTTGTTTTAAATATATATATAGGAGCACAAACTCAGAGGATCTCCTGTCTTCTGTGTTCCCATCCTATAGATCTATCAGCCTGGCCTGAATAAAAACTTATTATAAATAGGAAGGCAGTGATATTCAATGATGGGACAAATGTCATAAATGGGGATGGTTAGAAATGAACTTCTCCCATCTCAAAAAAACAGCATCAACTATTCAACAGTGGGAGGGCTTCTGGAGTTCTGGCCCCACTGATGGACCTCTTGATGGCACCTGTGTTTTGGTCACTGTGTGACACGAGTGTTGGAAAGGATGGTCCATTGGCCTGATCCAACATGGCTTCTCTTGTTCTTATGAGGGTAGGCCAATGACCGACCCCCTTAAGGTTTGGTTCATCTCATCTCATCACAAGCCACTCTCCACTTTTCCTGCTGCAAGTTTTACTCTTCCCTTTCATAGACTAAGCTTGAGAAAGGAATATGGTTTTGAAGGATGTGATAGTGTGTGTGTGTGGGGAGCTCCTCTGGGCTCAAGCTTTTAGCTAATTCTCAGTGGGAAATTCTCCCAAAATTCTTTCAGAAAACTCTAAATAATAGGCCCATTCTGAATCAAGATGTGCCTATCAGGAAGTTAAGAGCTAGACTAAAATATAACAAAGCATGTAGATTTATTCTTGGATGAGTTTTGACATGTATTTACACAGATAAATAGCTGCTTCCTCATTGAAATAATTACAAAATTGTATGCATACAACATTGAGAATGGATGGCTGAAAATAGGCTTCCTGCTTAAAAGCAAGCTGGTTTCTTGGGGGAGGGGGTACATTTACTGTTAATCCATGTTTTATATTAAATCATCTCTTTGCTTACTTTTGTTGAGACATTGAGTCTGCTTTCAAACATATTAATTCAGACTATTTATGGAAGACATTAAGAATGACTAACACAGAAACATCTCCAATTTCTAGTGAAGAAAATTGTACTAAATGAAAGATTCAAGTTTGCATGAATTCTGATGGTCAACTTACTTGTCCAGTGGTTGCTGTGTTCTGGCTCATCATTCATTCAATATTGATATCAGTGAAATGTGGACCTTTGGGGCTAAATGTGAGGCTACTAATTAGGGTTGCCAAGTGTACTTACCCTTGCCGGCGGGGGAGCCTTGCCGAGCTCCGGGAGCTCTACCAGGACGTGCGCGCGTGCATGCCACCAGCACATCACAGGAAGTGACGTGCTATGTCGCTCACGTTGGGGGCGTGGCCCAGATCGTCGGGGGAAAAACCATATGGCTTTCCCCCCGACGATCAGGGCCACGCCCCCTTCGTGAGCAACGTGGCTGCGTCACCAGCTTCAGGGGGCGGAGTTCCCCCGGGGCCCGATTCCGCCGTGGTGGAAATCGGGCCTCCAAAGCGGGGGTTTCCCTGCCCCCCGCCCCCACTTGGCAGCCCTACTACTAATCCACCTTACTGTGTACAGATAACACGATCCTATCTGGTCAAAATTAACTAAGGTTACAAAAGCTACTAAAAATAGTGATACCTGTTTGGCAGAATGTCTATCCATTTACTGAACTTAAAATAACATTGGTTTCTAAACCATAAACATCTAGATTATAATTGGATGCTAGATGATCACTGAATTGACCAGGTTTACTAATTCAGTAGTAAATTAGTAAACTGCCCTGACTTGGATGGCCCAGGGTAGCTCAATCTTGGCAGATCTTGGAAGCTAAGTAGGGTCTGCCCTGGTTAGTACTTGAATGGGAAACTACCAAGGAAGTCCAGGATCACTACACAGACACAGGAAAACACATTAGGACTTTAACCTGCCCCAGTGCCCCAGGTTTGAGGCAGTTGTAATTTGCTGCAAAACAGAACAGTTCAGAACAAATACTTTTCATTATTCATTTTCTGCCACCAGTACTTTCAATATTATCTTTAATTATGTTATTGAATGAAATTGTGGACAATTCTAGATCCCCCAAATTGTGCTTCACGGACTTGATATTTCATCATCATCTTTGTAATAATTCTTGTTTGGCTTAACTATTAACAAATGCAGATTCTCGAAGTGGTTCCGTTAGGAACAAAGACATTCATATTGAAAGGTCTTGCCTAAAATGAAGTGTCAGATGCTGATTTCGCACTAGAGCTGCCTCGATGTTGTGCCGCTGTTTGCCCCCGATACTATTGGTCAATTTCAAACCCGAAGCCGCGGAGCTTCATTTGACCTGCGGCTTTGCCCGATTTCCTCCGCAGTTTCGTGATCCTAAAAAAACAGGATCACGAAACCACGGAAGAAATCAGGCGAAGCCGCGAGTCAAAATGCAGCCCCGCAGCTTCGGGTGTGAAACTGACCAATAGTATCGGGGCAAACGGTGGCGCAACATCGAGGCAACTCTAGTGCGAAATCACCCAAAATTTTTGTTGTTCAGTCACACAGTCGAGTCCGACTCTTCGCGACCACATGGACCAGATCATGCCAGGCCTTCCGGTCTTCCGCCGTCCTCTGAAGTTTGCTCAATTTCATGTTCGTTGCATCTATGACACTGTCTAACCATCTCATCCTTTGCCGTCCCCGTCTTCTTTGACCTTCAATCTTTCCCAGCATCAGGCTCTTCTCCAGTGAGTGCTCCTTTCTCATTTGGTGGCCAAAGTATTTGAGCTTCAACTTTAGTATCTGGCCTTCCAGGGAACAGTCAGGGTTGATTTCTTTTAGGATTGACTGATTTGATCTCCTTGCAGTCCAAGGGACTCTCAACAGTCTTCTCCAGCACCATAGTTCAAAAGAATCTATTCTTCGGTGCTCGGCCTTCCTTATAGTCCAACTCTCGCAGCCATACATGACTACTGGGAATACCATTGCTTTGACCATGCGGACTTTTGTTGGCAGGGTGATGTCTCTACTTTTTATCATGCTGTTTAGGTTCGCCATCGCTTTCCTCCCAAGGAGCAGGCGTCTTTTAATTTCATGGCTGCAGTCACAGTCTGCGGTGATCTGGGATCCCAGGAACGTGAAGTCTGTCACTACTTCCACGACTTCCCCTTCTATTTGCCAAGGAGTGATGGGGCCGGATGCCATGATCTTAGTTTTTTTGATGTTGAGCTTCAAGCCCACTTTTGCGCTCTCCTCTTTTACTCTGAGCAAGAGGCTCTTTAGATCCTTTTCACTTTCAGCCATTAGAGTGGTATCATCTGCATATCTGAGGTTGTTGATCTTTTCCCCAGCAATCTTAATTCCCGCTTGTGATTCATCCAGGCCAGCATTTCGCATGATGTACTCTGCATATATATTAAATAAGCAAGGTGACAGTATACATCCTTGTCGTACTCCTTTTCCTATGCTGAACCAATCAGTTGTTCCGTATCCGGTTCTAACTGTCGCTTCTTGGCCCTTATACAGGTTTCTCAAGAGACATGTGAGGTGGTCTGGTACTCCCATCTCTTTAAGGACCTGCCATAGTTTGTTGTGATCCACACAGTCAAAGGCTTTAGCATAGTCAATGAAGCAGAAGTAGATATTTTTCTGGTACTCTCTTGCTTTCTCCATAATCCAGCGAATGTTGGCAATATGATCTCTCGTTCCTCTACCTCTTCGAAACCCAGCTTGTACTTCTGGCAGTTCTCTATCCATGTACTGTTGAAGCCTAGCTTGTAGGATCTTGAGCATGACCTTGCTAGCGTGTGATATGAGTGCAATTGTGCGATAGTTTGAACATTCCTTGGCATTGCCCTTCTTTGGGATTGGAATGTATACTGACCTTTTCCAATCCTGTGGCCACTGTTGCGTTTTCCAAATTTGCTGGCAAATGGAGTGCAGCACTTTAACAGCATCATCTTTTAAGACTTTGAATAGCTCAGCTGGAATACCATCACCTCCACTAGCTTTGTTGTTAGTAATGCTTTCTAAGGCCCATTTAACTTCACATTCCAGGATGTCTGGCTCAAGGTCAGTGATTATACCGTCGTGTTTGTCAAGGACATTGAGGTCTTTCTTGTATAGTTCTTCTGTGTATTCTTGCCATCTTTTCCTAATCTCTTCTGCTTCTGTTAGGTCCCTACCGTTTTTGTCCTTTATCATGGCCAGCTTTGCATGGAACGCTCCCTTGATTTCTCCAATTTTCTTGAAGAGATCTCTAGTCCTTCCCATTCTATTGTTTACCTCTATTACTTTGCATTGTTCATTCAGGAAGGCCTCCTTATCTTTCCTTGCTGTTCTCTGTACATCTGCATTCAGTTGGGTAAATCTTTCCTTTTTGCCTTTGCCTTTCGCTTTCCTTCTTTCCTCTGCTATTTGTAAAGCCTCATCAGACAGACACTTTGCTTACTTGCATTTCTTTGGGATGGTGGTGATTGCTGCCTCCTGTACAATGTCACGAACCTCCATCCATAGTTCTTCAGGCACTCTATCTATCAAATCTAGACCCTTGAATCTATTCTTCACCTCTGCTGTATATTCATCAGGGATGCGATTTAGGGCAAACCTGAATGGCCTCGTGGTTTTCCCAATTTTCTTCAGTTGAAGTCTGAATTTTGCAATGAGTAGCTCATGATCTGAGCCACAGTCAGCTCCAGGTCTTGTTTTTACTGACTGGATAGAGCTTCTCCATCTTTGACTGCAAATTATATAGTCAATCTGATTTCGGTGTTGCCCATCTGGTGATGTCCATGTGTAGAGTCCCCTTTTAGTTTGTTGGAAAAGGGTGTTCCTATGACCAGTATGTTCTCTTGACAAAACTCTGTTAACCTTTGCCCTGCTTCATTTTGCTTTCCAAGGCCAAACTTGTCAACATACTGAACTTCAATTCTATCAAGCAAAAAGCCAAACTTCTGGGTCTTCCCATTTGTCTGTTTCTGTTGAAGCAGTTCCCAGTCTGAGCAAATTGGCTGTTGCAATGGAGAACTCTTAGCTTAAAACAGGATTTATTTCATTCCAGCTTCTGAAGTCTATGAGGAAGTAGAGATGTTCTTATCATGCCATATATTATGAAAATTCTTGCCCATATGGTGAAGGAATGAGTAAAGATATACTGCATAGGTTAGATATTAACCCTTCTTATGTGAAAAGAATATCAATTCCACTCTTACAAGGTGGGGGCCATTTTTACTGATTCTCCTCTCTAACTGAAGACCCACTTAAGCCCATGCCACACTACTCCTGAGTGTTCACCAAGCCCCATCAACCAAACGTTTCAGAGCTCACAAGACTGTAACAGTAAAGGAGATGTTTGAAAACATGTTTCATCTTAGAATCCAACCCATTACATTCTATATTGGTGTTTGCGGCTCCAGCACTAAGGTGAAGGGCCAAGGTGAGCATCCTGGTCAAAAGTTCTGCGAAAACCCACACGTTTTAGTCTAACAAAGTTTTTCCAGTGGAAATAATACACACAACTTTATTGCTTACAGCTGTAGTAGGATCCTGCTCATTGACTGATCTGCCCATCAGTCAATCTCCATTGGTCACCTTGGGATGGCAGGTTTTGGATCCCACTAGGGCAGAAGCCTAGAGGTGTCCAATGGCTAAAGATGGCAACTGAGGTGGTGTGGTGCCTTAAATAGCCATCGGGCAGCCCCTCCCCCTGAGTCTCCTCCAAGACAGCTCATAGCGTCAGCACCGCATCAGGCAGGCTCCAGCTTCCTGCGCTTGACTCCAGCCTGCCCCCTCCACCTGGCAAAGGAGGGAAGGGGGATCCATGGCTGCTCCCTGCTCTCACCCTTCCCCACAGATCTGCAAACAGGACCCAGGTGGGTCTGTGTCCTGGCTTCTATAAAATTCCTCTGTGTGTGTGTGTGTGTGTAAAGTGCCATCAAGTCACAGCCAATTTATGGCAACTCGTGGGGTTTTCAAGGCAGGAGACTAACAGAGGTGGTTTATAGGGATGGGCACAAACTGGCTCATGAAGTAAAATTTGTCATTAATTTTGGCCAGTTCGTGGTTCGCAAAGTGACGTTCATGGAAGGGCACCCGGCATGAACATTTCTTGAATTTTGGTGCTGTTTGTGGTGGTTTGTGAATGGATACATTTGTAAACAGACTGTCTCCACTAAATTAAACTGTTTACAAAACTACAAGGGAATGGGGTGGTGGAATTATCCAGCCTTGGAAAGACCAATAGGAGCTCTCCAAAGCTTAACAGGCACTGCTGGCTGCCAATAACAGAGCCATTCTGCTCTGTGATATCACAAAGCTATATGTATGCTGAGCTCAGCTCCACACCCTTTTGTCTGTCGGCTGTTTGAATCGCAGTTACACAGAGAGGCAGGGAACTTGTTAAAAGCCAACTGGCAGAGCACATTAATTTATTTCCTCCTGACTATAAAATACTCTTCCCTGCTGAGATTTGGGTGTTAGATTGACTCAGGACTCTGTTCACTCTGAGCAGAAGGGCTTAGCTACTGGGTGCCTTGACTGAGTGACGTCCCACATTTTATAACTTTCTGATTGTGAACTTCTCTCCCTGCTGGGGTTTAGGTGTTAGGTGGACTCCAGGATGGTCAAGGAGGAGAGGACATCCTGTGTGGCACTCTTCTGCTCCACCAAATGTGCAATCATGGTGTAGGTGGAGTTTGTCTCCCCCTGCCTGTCATGCAGTAGACAGGCAGACTTGTTGCTGCATGAGAAGTCTCAAGCAAAAACCACATCTCAATGGGGGCAGTGTCCCAGGTGGCCTTGACAGTGCTCCCCAGCCCCAGGACATCCTTTACTACCAGCTGAAGCATGTATGCCAAGGAGACAATGCCCTTGAGGCACACATGCTTCATTTCTGCCAACATGTTGGGGCCGGCATCCATGACCATGTAGCCACAGACAATGTTGTCACCACCCACTCCCTCAGGCGTCTCTGTATCACACAGCAGTGATGTTTTGCACTGTGTGGTCTGACTCCATCCCCCGCACATGGAGCAGAACCACTTTGTAGCTCAGTGGCAGGACTGTCCCTTCCACGGGCCTGGACCATGCCCCAACAGTCCTGTTGGCTGCTCCAGAGGTCTGTCATGAAGTGCATGGTTCTGCCTTGTGCTCTAGAGACCTGATTCTTGACCATCACCACTGCAGCCAGCAAAAGGCTACGTCCTCCATGAGGAAGAAGGGTTGGCCATCCAAAGCAATCATCTCACCGACAATGAGCCATGTGACGGCTTCCTGGACCCTCCATGTAGACTTTTTGACCTTTTAGAGGGGGGCCCACCTTGAAGTCCCACCCACTGCAGCCTGAGTGTGGGGAGCCTTTCTTGGAGGGGCCTCCTGCTTCCTCTCTGCTTCTCCTTACTGAGAGGGCATAGGCCTCTTCTTCCTCACACTGGCTGCCACTTTTTACTCCAGCGGTAACATAGTTGGGTGCACCCTTTGCAGGTGCCTTCGGAGGATAGAGGAGGACAAGTGTCTGGGAGCACTGTCAAGGTGCTCCTCCAGACATTGGTGTGGCACACCTGGCACTCTGCCACACAGGGTCTCTGGGGAGGGTGTGGAAATGTTTCCAAACTGTGGCCCCAGGATTGGAGAAGGTGGGAGACACAGCTGCTTTCTGGCACTGGGCTGGGAGGCGCCATGGAGGGGTGTTCTCAAGGCAGGAGCAGCAACGGGGAGTCAGGATGTGAAAGGGGAGGATGCTTCCTCCCACCCTCTGAATCACTGCTCTCCGAGTCCTCCTCACCACAGACTGTTAGCAACTGCTGGTGTCTCTGAGCAGTGCTGCTAACAACTCTTTTGTCTCTGTACAGAGTCCCAAGGCCAGAAAGAGATGAGGGGCAGGAGGCTCTAAGACCCCTGGTGATGCCCTGCTAGTGCCAGGCTCCAGTAGTCAGGCAGGATGCACCCACTTCCACCCTCACAGCACACAGAGGTGTTCACACTCAGAAGGGGTGGGAGGGTATAAATGGGGTCATTAACTGGGAACCCAGAAACCACAAGGTATAGATAGGAACTCTCAGGCGGGGCAAGTGATGCCCGGTATTCTTGGTGCTTGGGGGGGCAACAGTGGGAGGGCTTCTAGTGTCCTGGCCCCACTGCTGGACCTCCTGATGGCACCTGGTATTTTTGGCCACTGTGTGACTGAGTGTTGGACTAGATGGGCCATTGGCCTGATCCAACATTGGTTTCTCTTATGTTCTTATGTTAATCTGCCCCCAACTTGAAGGGATTGTAGAAGAGTCAGTCCTAATATCTACTACTGAAGCAATCCTAGAGGCACAACTATTACTTAGGAACATACTTGAAATAGTTCCCATGCATTATGTCAGTGTATGAACATATGTCAACACTTCAATCCATAAACACTTGGTTGGACAAGAAATTGTACAGTCTTCCTTTATTATGCAAGACAGTTTGCATCACTAATTACTTCAAATAGAAAACTCTGATTTCCACTGGTCTGGTGGGGTGCCCGCCAAGCTGTCATGGGGTAACTTTGGAAAGCCCCTATCAGAAGTCTCTTATGTCTGCCTTTCTGTCCTTCCAAATCTGCCTTTGGAGAATTGTAGGTGGCTCAGTCAGCCCTTGCAGGCGGGCTGTGAGAGTTGTGGGCACTGGGCATGCTTCCCTTGTTTGTCTGGTGGGGTGGGGCTGCCAAGCTGTTGTCGTGGGGTTACTTTGGGGGGGGGGCTATTGGAATTCTCTTGTCATGTCTGCCTTTCTGTCATTACATCACTAAAAAGGGAAAACTCTGATTTCCATTGGTCTGGTGTGGCTGGGTGTCCACCAAGCTGTCATCATGGGGTAACTTTGGGAAGCCCCTATCAGAAGTCTTGTCATGTCTGCCTTTCTGTCCTTCCAAATCTGCCTTTGGAGAATTGTGGGTGGCCTAGCCAGCCCAACAGATGTTTCTTTTTCTCCACAGAGTAGAAGAATTTGTCATGGGTTGTGTCAGCTATTGTGGGGGGCTGTGAGAGTTGCAGGCACTGGGCCATCTAATAAAGTATTAGTTTTGGACTCCATGTTTATAATAAGCATGTTGCGTTTAAGGCCATACGTTTGTTGTGCAAAATGCTAAGAATAAGAAAGACTCTGTAGATGTTAATTTGGCATTGACCAGACTCTCCGCATTACTATTTCCCTGATATTATATTTGTTATAATTGATCTATAGGAAATTGTTATGATTTTGGCCAAATGACCAATTTACTATTTAGCCTATATTTTATGTAGGTGAAATTAGGAGAAGACATATTTGCTATTACATTCAAACCAGCAAGCTATGGTTTGTGTCTGTCCTGAAAATCAGCAATGCAAATCCAGAACAAGCCATACTTTGCAATCTTGATTTCTAGGTGAAATGCAAAGTGTAGTTTACCACTAATCAAGAGCTAACTGATTAGCTTGCAGGTTATGTAGGAAGCAGGGGTGGGGGTTGTGTGTGTGAGCCTCAAGTTGCATTCAGGCTTGTTCCTCTACTGACAAACGATATATAAATGTTATGGATTATATGACAGTTGAATAAAAACAATGATCTTAAATCTAAGGATAATACAAAAACAGAGAACCACAGCTCCTGAAGCAGTACAAAAGAGAGCAATGAAAGCTTTGTGTATATATACACTAAAAAACTATACCAAAGCTAATAATTACAAATTGTATTACAAAATTCTAATAAAGATCCAAAATCTTATAATATGTACAATAAGAGGTCCAGAACAATTAGGTTAATAAAGTTTTCCAGATTACAAAGTTGTTTCGTAGTCTTCATTCAAACAAGACCATGTATATCTTTTTAAAATATCAAATTAAATACATATAAGTTATAATTGTGTAATATACCATTTTAACAATTTGTAATGATTCACAATAAGAATAAATTATGCTATTTTTACATTTTATTGCTTCTTAAAATAACAATACCTGCAGAGCTTCATTTTTTTGCATTTTGTATAATTCTGTAAACAAATAATCTACAGAAAAAATAATACTCTTCAATATCATATATACAGCATGTATATGAGTAAATAGTTATAAAACAAATATAATGGGTCAGAACACTCACCAGCAGTTTTTATACTATTAAAGTACATCTATTTAATAGTATGAAAACTGCTGGTGAGTGTTCTGATAAAGCTCTGTAGGCATTGTTTTTTAGCATATATATACACACAGCTTTCATTGCTCTCTTTTGTACTTAAATCTAAGGAGCCACCACACTTTTTGGGGCTTACACAACCCAGTAGGATCCCCCCCCTTCTGAAAAGTAGACCTCACCCCCACTATTTCACAGACTGCTTTTTAAAAAAAGAGTGGTTTGTCAAGTGACATCAGAGAGCAAAGGAGCTGTCCATCAATAAGGCGAGCCTCAAAGCTCATGGAACTAGGCATGTGGATCTATGGAGCCAGGACACAATGCTTCATGTGCTTAAATTAGTGGGAAATATCCTGCCACAGCATCATATGAGTTTGATTTTAAAAAAAAACACCACCAAAAAACCAACTGCAGTTAGGCAAATATATCATGGATTGAATGTGAGCCCAAAATGTGTTTTTACAACCTTGCTTAAAATAGAGGTTTATAAATGGAAATGCTGACAGAAACTATACTATATTAAAAGTTAGAGGGGACTACTAAAACATTACCTTACCACTGTGGAATGGAATCTAACATGACAAAAATCTATCACTATATAAATTGGCTTTGGATTGCCATTAATATTGGCCTTTCATACCAGTAACAAAAGGAGAGAGGTTAACACTGAATCCACTATGGTTCCCGTCTTCAGTGGACAACTGATAAGAAGCCCCTAGCCAACACTAAGAATAAAACAACCCTCACAACCCCCCAGTAACTGTTTAGTGGTGAAGTGCTTATTGTAGTTTGCGAGAGGATGAATATTCCATAACTCCTGTGGGAAAGGTTTATGGCATTTCTTGCTTACAGCAATTCAGCACCTTGGGCAAAGAGGGCCATAATTGCCAGGTAGGAGTTATTTTTTATTAAAACTGCTGATCCACCCGCAACTCCATATTGCTCCTCCAAGCCACTAACAGAGAGGTCTGTGTAACTAGATTGTGCTTTCAAACCTGTCTTTGGAAATTGGCATCTGTGTGGAATGGGTCCCTTGAGCCAAATATAATATAGTGTACTTTATTAAACCACAATAAGCTAATGCTCAAGTAGCTTTAAGAGTCTCTGTTAAAGCCACAAGAAGCAGGGAAATTGAGACGTACATCTGACACTGTCCTTAATTTGTGCATTGCGCTGTAAATATCTAGGAAATGAGCATACCCTGCTTAGCTTCTAGAATATCCTTCAATGACAGAAGCACAATGAGTTGTATTAAAAGGAGAGATGAGGGTAATTATGGTTCTAACGTGTCTGCCAGAAAAGCTGGAGTGCAGCTGACTTCATATAAACTACTTTACTGAGTGCAGTTTCATTACTAATCATCTTGGGTCCTGTTACAGGTATAGAGAACCAGTTACATGATAGCAATCCATTATGGATTACTTGGATGGTTTCTCCAGAGAGCCACAATGCTGTATGTTAGGTTAATTGAGCACAAGGTAGTTAGTGTCTTAAATTCACCACAGATGCCTATACATCTTTAGCAATCTAACTAGGAAATAATAGTGCAACCTAACTAGGAAATACCCCCCCCCCAAAAAAAAACCTAGCAAGCAGATAGTAGGCTTCTATGTGTGAAGGAAGGCCATCGCTCTGCCATGTGGTATAGTCATCCCATAAAGCTAACATCTTCTTTTTTTTGCACACTAGTCAGCTCGCTGGTGCAACAAGATAGCTAGATACCTAAAGATTCTTTCCTTTCCTCAAGCCCTATCTTCCGCCATTCGGAAGGTTAGGTGCCTTACTTTATAAACTCTGGACTACACAATAGTAATGTTAAGGTCGCACAAGGACATCCACAAGAGTGATTTCATGCAGATTAGGATTTCTATTTTCTTGTAGTCTGGGTGGACAAATGTAACAATAAATAGTATTGGGAAAAGGGGGCAGTTGGGAAAAAATGCTCTGAATTTGTGTTTAGGTATGTATGCTTACAGACACCTATGACTCAAACACGTGTGTACAACTACCAAGCTCTGGCAGAGAAATGAACATACGCCAGACCTAATACAACAATCCAAATACAGTATAGGTTAGGTCAAAATTGTATATTACATGGCCTTCCAGATCATGCCTTTGTAGCATGAGATTCCCTCCTGCATCCAATCAGAGTCTCTGGACTGATGCTTCCAAGGGGCTGTGCCTCTACAAGTGTTCAACAACAAGATTCTCTTGGACTTATCGTGCATCCATGTGTCATCATGTGCATGGTACACACGACATATGTGTGCATCATATGCACACATGATCTTTATGTACTCAGCACTGTTTAGTTGAGACATTATAGGGCAATGGGGGGAAAACAGAAGATGGAGGGAAAGAAGGGCAATGAGCAACAGGGTAAATGCACATAACTGAACAAGAAAACAGCTGAGGAAGGAAGGAGCTTCCCTTTCATTTGGGTCATCTCAGCAGAAAGAAACAAAATTCTCTTGGCATTAAGTCTGCACAAAATGTATTCCAGCAACAAAAGAGCCGATAAGCTTATAGTTATTTAGTCCTACGAGGCACAGCAATTTGGCCCACCTGGTACTCCTGGATTGAAAAGTACTGAGACTTATAAGTGATTTCAGCTCTCATACTTTATTTCCAGTGTAGAACTAGACAAGGACTACCGGCTCGCAGGCCGGTTTATAAAGGCAAACAACCCACACCCCAAACACACCCCTACACCAGTATAGGCTATTTACAGTGGCTGAGAGTTCCATAGGCTCTGGCCTGGAGCCTAGCCCTTCGATTGGTGTGGGCTAGGATCCACTTGGTCCATTGTGCCTGAGAGTGAAGCTCGGCCGCTTCGCATGACCGCTTGGTGACCCATCCACGCACGCGGTTGGAGCTGGATACATTACACCCTTCCCCCCTTGGTCCAAAAGAATCCCACACACAAAGTCCTGTAGATAGGTGGGTGCTTTCTGTGTTTGAGTTGAGCGGCGAGGTACCGGAACTGGGGTGGGAGGTGACACCGATGCACTTGGCTGAGAGCTGGTCGGTGTTGGCGGCTGTGGTTCCGATTTCGCGATTTCCCTTGGTGCGGCCGCGCTGTTGGTAGGTGGAATGAGGGGAGATAGGCCAGGCTCCTCATCTGGCAGGGCAAGGTTGTCTGGTAGCCAAGGTGTGGTGGCAACTTCAGGGGTGTCGGGGTTATCTAAGTCCTCCAGGACGTACGGCAGTACTCGACGCAGCTAGTCGATGTGGCGGTGGAGTATCTGGCTGTCCTCACTGGAGACTTCATATGATCGCAGTCCCCTGACTCTCACCACCCAGGCCGAGATCCACGGCAGCCCCCGCGCATAGTTCCTGGCATAGACCGGGTCCTCGGGGAAGAATCCTCTGGCTGCTTTGGGTGACTCTGTGGCCGGTTCTTCTTCCGGGGCTCGATTGGGTTGAAGGCAATCCAGCCAGGACATCAGGCGCCATCCCAGGAGAATCTCCGCTGGGCTGCAATCCAACGTGGTGTGGGGCATCGTTCTCTGACCAAAGAGGAATGCTGCCAACTTGTAGTCCCAGTCCTTACTATCCAAGCGGTGGAGCGCATCCTTGGTAGTCCAAACCATGCGTTCGGCTTGGCCGTTGGTTGCTGGGTGGAATGGGGCGGATCTGACGTGGCGAATCCCATAGTAATGGGTGAAGTCCTGGAACTCACTGGAGGTAAATGCCATGCCGTTGTCTGTGACCAGGGTGTTGGGAATACCCTGGGTGCTAAAGATGTGCCACATGGCCCGTATGGCTGCTTTCAAGGAAGTGGACAGTACCGGAATGACCTCCAGCCACTTGCTGTACACGTCCACCAGAATAGTTGACCCTGGAACAGCCCTGCAAAGTCCAAGTATAGCCTGGACCAGGGCTTGTGTGAGGACCCAGGCTCTAGTGGGGGCCCTGGGGGGCTCGGGTCAGGATTCTTGGCAGGGCTGACATCTCTTCACCCAGTCCTCTATGTCCCAATCCAGCCCTGGCCACCAGACATAGCTCCTGGCCAGGGCTTTCATCCAGACCACCCCTGGATGCATCTCATGGAGCGCTGTGAAGACTCATTCCCTTAAGGGGGTCGGGATCACCACCCTGCCACCCCGCATCAAGCAGCCTTTGTGGGCAGATGGCTTGTCCTTGCGAGAGGCAAACGCTGTGAATTCCACACCCCCCCGGAGCTGCAGGCGACCCCCTTCTCACCCAGTCCAAGACGCGGCAAAGGATCAGGTCCTTAGCTGTGTGGCGCGCCACTTCCCATACATACACAGGCTGGTCGGGGAGAACCTCCCCCTCACCAGCAAGTCTAATTATCTGCAGAAGTCTTTAAACTGCACCGTAAACTTGCCCCAGCCCCGAACTGCCACAGGGTTTTTGTTAAAGTCCCTCAGCTTAAATCCCTGTGGCTTTTGCAGGAGGGGTCCCCCCCCCATGGGCAGAGCAAGTGCAGCATCTCCTCGGAAATAATGGAGAAGGACAACCCAGAATATATTTCCATGCTGCAGGGGGACCCCTCTATTAACACCGTTATGTGCACCTTATTGGGGCTATCGGGGGGCAAGTTACATACCTGGTGGTGCTGGTGATGGGCTGAGAGGGTATGTAGGTCAGTGTGGAGATCTGCCAAGGTTTGGTGGGCTGAAGTCTTGTGGGGCTGTCCATGGGAGCAGCAGACCCTGGCAAGATGGCACGGTTTGTTGCAGGAGTGGCAGATGGCGTTCATGCGCCTCTCCGCAGCTCGCGCAGGACGACGATGAAGAGGAGGCCTTTGCTGAGGAAGGTCCCACTGGGCAATGCTGCTATCAGGATGAGCAACGGCATACCTGAAGCACCTCCTCATCTTCGGAGTTGTCCGACTTGATGGCTGCTTGAGTGTGATGGACTGCCTTTACGCGGCGGTCTTGATGCGCCTTTTCGTAGGCCGCAGCCTCTCTGAGCGCCTTATCCAGGTCCAGGTCGTCCTGGCTAACCAGTTTCCTCCAAAGTTTGGGTTCCCTGAGACCCAAGAGGAAATGGTTTAGCAAGGCGTTCGCCAGGTTGGGAAATGATCACCTGGTGACCACCCGCCAGAGCCTGGCCAAGAACTCGTAAGCAGACTCGTCTGGACCCTGGACCCACGCAAAGAAGTCCATGCACTCTGCAAACTTTGTGGGCTTTGGTGACAGGTGGTTGGACAGTGCTTTCACCAATACTGCATAGGTCTCATCCTTGGTCTGCTTAGGCGCAATGAGGTCCTTGAGCAGCAGGATGGTGTCTAGGCCACAGGACCGGAGGAGGTGGGCCTTTTTCTTACCCAGGTCCACGATGTCGTGTTGAAGTAATTCTCCAGGATCTTGAGCCATGTCTCCCACTGTGCAGGGTGGGAGATGTTGAAGGCAGCGATGCTTTCCTGGGAGGTAACCATCGTACTGCTTCCACATGGTGGTTGAAGCTCGGGAGCAGAGGCGGCAGTGCCTGGAGTGAGGTGTGGTGCGTTGCTGCTCTCAGAGTCAGCAGGGCAGTGTACGGAGCAAGGAGTGGTGCGGTGAGCGGCAACCAGAGAAGCGGGGCACGAGGCAGAGTAGCGTGCAGCGGTCTCGGTGCTGGGGCTCGATGCGATGCTAGAATCTTTGTCCGGGTCATTGTTCATGGGAGGTAGAATCCCATCCTCATCACCAGTGAAAAGTACTGAGACTTACTAGTGATTTCAGCTCTCATACTTTATTTCCAGTGTAGAACAAGACAAGAACTACCAGGTCGCAGGCTGGTTTATAAAGGCAAATAACCCACACCCCAAACACACCCCTACCCCAGTAATAGGCTATTTACAGTGGCCAAGAGTTCCATAGGCTCTTGGCCTGGAGCCTAGCCCTCTGATTGGTGTGGGCTAGGATCCACTTGGCCCATTGTTCCTGAGAGCGAAGCTCAGCCGCTTTGCATGACCGTGTGGCGACCCAGCCACACACGCAGTTGGAGCTGGATACGTTACATGGATCCAGGACAATTGTTGCCAGCATCCTTAGCCCTTAAACCGGGGTGGTCTTTCCCAAAAGAGAGACACCCCAAAATGACCTCTGAATCTCCACAAGCAGTGCCCTATGAAGCCAGACTTGGCTTAAACAGTGGCTTTTGCTGGTAAGCTAGAAGAACCACATCTTGGCTGAGAAAACTCAGGCCAAAGAGAATTCTCCAGGCTGGCTGCAATGCCACATGTCTATCCTGTCAGCTCTGTCCAAAAAGGACTAGAATGGGCAAGTCTCTGCCCTTGCCTCAGGTATCTTCTACTGACCAAATGGCTAGTCTTTTGTCTGTCAAATGTACAGGCAGGCAGGGACAAAAAGCTTCTGTTCTGTGCTACTGTCATTAATGAAATATGTTGCATATTTCCACCCCCCTCTCCTGTTTCACCTATATGCCAGGGAACACATTTGGAATAATCCTCTCATTCCTGTCTCCATATATTTGTCTAAAATATCTGCATTCTTACACCTATGCCAGACCTATCAAGGTAAAACATTAACTTTCCATGTCTATTGAATGATCACCCATTCAGATTCATCCTGCCACACATTAAGAAACATCAATTCTTTTGTCTGGCACCAGGGAAATGCCAGACCATTCTATTGTTCCACAATGGACACCCCCAGCCCAACCATCCAGCACCTGGCTTAAGCTCATTATATCCAGAATCTGCCTCTCTGGAAGCTCATTGGTCACAACAGGCCTGATGTCACGCACCCCTGGGACTCATCATTGGCCCAGGTAATCTATTGTTCTCACCTGAGACCAGCCCCAAGACCTTCCATTGATCTGCATGGTCTTCCAATGTCTATATCCATCAGCACATGGCCTCAGACCGTGTGTCGCAGCCCTGATGCCAACTGGCAGTCCACGCCTAAACCTCTGGGTTTAGGCCATAAACTCATCTCCATGGACCTCTGCACATCTGAACAGGTAGTATCACCCCATAACTGACCCCTCCATTAGCTATCAATCACCTCTGCTTTCTTAGTTCAGTATTTTGTGTATGAATGCTTGATTATTGTTTGTATGCTTGAGAATATTTAGTAAAGAAATCGTTATTTTAGCTACCCAGTCTCTGTATCTATTCTTGGGAATTCTAACTCCAGTATACACAGGTCTGATCCTATAGTTATGCCAATTACTAATTAATATCATAATTCCCCAATCTATTATTAAGAAATAGAGCAATTTGGCTAACACAATCCTGACTCAGGCTGAAGGCCTGTAGAGTGGGGCATGAGCTCAGTCACAGGGCCAGATGGTTCTTCAGGAGTAAAGAATTTTCACTTCAGCTTTCCCCTGCATAATGCTGCTGTGTACCTTTGGAGGGACAGATCATATCAGTCATGTTCCTCACATGATTCATACCTGATGTGAAAGCTCCACTTTTTTTTTAAAGGCCTTTGAGTCTTATTTGTTGCTTTCAGGAGAGATTTTCATGGGCTACACTTTCTTTGGCATTCAAGAATCCTGCTCACATTCCCTCCCCCTTCTCCAGTCTTCAACAAGAAGTGACTATGAAGTGAAGTCTGCCCCAGGACACCCCACAGTTACCGATGAATGAGAGCTCACAACAATGAAGCATTCACCCAACTGCCTGCAGAAATCTCCAAGGCTGGAACCCAAGCAGCTGAGGAATTCTACAAAACAAGGTTTTCACTGTGGAATAAGTGGGGAGTTTTTAATCTCCAAGCACACTCGTTCTTCCCAAATGACCTTGGTTTCATCAATCCACCTGTCTGTCTCTGGGAAATTAATGACCTTCAAAAGTAAACATGACTTGAGACCAACAGAAAGTTCTGGTTTGATAAACACTGGAAATGCTAGCTCTATAATGGAGCATTTTCCGCCCAGAGAAGTTAGTAAAAGTACAGCTTCTGGATGAAGCATTCCCTGCTCTTGTGGGACACAGCACTTTTTGAATGAATCCACCAAACCTGGAAACTGTTTTCTTCTTACTCAAACATAATGATCTGGAAATTACATTGGGTGTGGCTAAATATGTATCAGTCCTTTAACCCTTGGTTCCAAATAGGCTATCTAGAGATTTTCTGCTGCTCAAGATCATATATCTACTAGTGAGGGCCTGCAAGACTCATGGAGGGGGAAGCCCATTTCCTCCCCCACTTTCTTGCCAAGCCCTCTGCAGCTCCTGAGCTTTCCTACAGATCCTTGGGCCTGCAGCAGCTCCTGAGCAGCTTCATCACTGATGCCAGACCCACCGCAGCTCCTGGACTCTCCTGCAGCCTTCAAGAGACTGCCAGGGCTCCTGGGGTGATGCGCTGCTGCCACCAGGCCCACAACGGCTCCCAAGTTCTCCTGCAGTAGGGCTGCCAAATCGGGCCGCGGCGGAATTGGGCCCCGGGGGAACCCCGCCCCTGGCGTGCGTGTCACTAGAAAGTGACGTGGGCACGCCGGGCACACTGGGGGCGGGGCCACGGCCATACAAGGGAAAACTCTATGGTTTTCCTTTGTATGGCCATGGTCCCGCCCCCAGCGTGCCCAGTGTGCCTACGTCACTTCCAGGTGACATGCACGCAGCGCGCGCTACGCACGCGCGCACTCACCCGATGCCGGCCGGGAGCCCCCCGCTCCCGGCGAAGACTGATTTGGCAACCCTATCCTGCAGCCATCAGTGGCCTGGCACTGCTCCTTCATCAATGCCTGGTACAGCGGGTCTGGCAGCAGTGAAGATGCCCACGAGCCACAGAAGGTCTGCTGACAGCTGCATGAGAGTCCAGGAGTCACAGTGGGTGCAGTGAGAAAGTGAGGAGATGGGATCCCCCCTTCTGTGTGACGTCTGCAGCCTGCTGTGGCTCCCTGGCTGCTTCTTCATTGCCACCAGGATCAATGCAGTTCCTGAGCTCCAAGGCAGCTGCTGCAGGTCCCGTGCTCCAATGTAGCTGATGCCGGGCCAGCATGGCTCCTGGGATCCACTGCAGTGAACCACCACCCAGATTTAAACCCCCATGTATTTTAAAAAAAACATTTCAGATTTTTCTGCAAACTTGGAGAGTGCCCCAAGTTTGATGAAAGACCTGTTTAGCCTCCATGTGGCACCAATCTGCGGATTTAACTATCTGTAGATGGTGGCCACGGGTGGCTAATAGCAGGGTTCTTTTTGTAGAAAAACCCAGCAGGAACTCATTAGCATAATAGGCCACACCCAACAGCAAAACTCATTAGCATATTGGGCCACACCCCTGTCAGCACAGCTCATTGGCATATTAGGCCGCACCCCCATGTTACCAGCAGTGTGGTCATCCAGCCACACCCACCTTTTGCTTCTTATTCTGTTTACCTTGTTTGTTGTCAAAACCCAGGGCTTTTTTGTAGCAGGAACTCCTTTGCATGTTAGGCCACACACCTCTAATGTAGCCAATCCGAATGAGTTTCTGCTGTTGGGTGTGGCCTATTATGCTAATGAGTTCCTGCTGGGCGTGGCCAACTTGGGAGCCAGCCGGAACTCTGTTCCTGTGCGTTCCTTCCCAAAAATAGCCCTGGCTAATAGTATATAGATGAACGTCTTGGGTTGAAAAGGAAAAGCAAATCAAACTGACAGCACACCTGTTTATCAGAGGCACCCAACTGCTCTGAACGCTACAGAAAGGAGTGCTGTTGAATGTAGGGGTCAAATGCTGCTACACCTATCAAGGAACACTTAGAATATGACCCTATGATTTCTGTGCCAGTGCAACATTATGACAGATTACTTACACAAAACCTTTATAAACAGAATGATAGAAGCTACACGGAGGCAGGAATGGGAATGACTGATCTATCCATTGCCTTTTGGACACTGTGGAACCATCTTTGGACTGTCTTGGGTTCTGATGCTCAGAAGAAAGGCAGACATATAAATACTTTAAATAAATAAATAAAATGTTTGGCAGACCATATGATATGTGGTAATGCAATGGCCATTATAAATTGGCCATTAACTTATCCATTTATATGCGAAACCTTCATGATTTTAGTAACATGTTCGTACAAATGTTCAAAACTGGTGAGCTTTCAACACTCACAAAAGGATCCCTGGCTCTTTTTTTAAAAAAAACACACACACAGATATGGCAGACTGTATTTACAAAAAAGCTGTATGAAAGCTGCCTGATCATCCTGTAAATGAATGAGCTGGCTATTGTCATGGTCCACAGAGAGGCCAAAGAGAGCATCATATAAAAGGAGAATATGTTAAGGGTCTTGTGTTGACAGACTGAAGACAGTAGCTCTCCTAGGTCTCAAGCAGGTTTCTTTCTCTATGAGGGGTTTAAATGAGTGATACTGGGAATCAGCCCTGGAACTTTCTGTGTGCTGCCAGTCAGGGCTTTTTTTGTAGAAAAAGCCCAGCAGGAACTAATTAGCATAATAGACCACACCCAGCAGCAGAAACTCATTAGCATATTAGGCCACACCCCCATGTCTTCCCTTGGCTTGCCCGGGCGCCCCACGACTGCGGGGAGCCCGGACAAGCTGGCCCTTGGACAGGCCGGTGAAGGCACGGGGAGGCATTTAAAGGCACGGGGAAGCACGGGGAGGCCTCGGAGTCACCGGGGGGTTGCTCTCCAGGCCTTCCCTCTGTAGCCATGCACATAGAAGTTTTGGCTGTAGTGGACATGGCCAACTTTGAAGCCGGACAGAACTCCGTTCCTGTGCGTTCCTGCCCAAAAATAGCCCTGCTGCCAGTGAACTACAGCTATGTATCATCACTAAGCCACAGCTAACATGGGAAGGGCCTGGTTAGCACAGTGCAGGTGGTATAGAGGTCTGTAGGTGGCTAATGACTTCATCTGATTGCAGATGACCTCAGGATGGTTATAAACTCAGTGTTAAGCAAAAGACTCTTTTTGTTGTTTTACTATCATCTGGAGTACATTAAGTAGAGCTAGAGGAAATCATTTTTGCAAAAATAAATCCTGACAAGGCAAGAAAAGGATTCATGTACAGTTTAGTAAAAAAAAAAAAAAGTGGGGGGAACAGCAAAACATTCTGCAATGTTTGCTTTGCCAGTCCCCAGTAAAGTAATGAAAGAGCATTCAGTAAAGCAGCTTATACCACAATTTGGTCCAATAGCACAGAAAAACTGTCTTTCTTGGCTTCATTGCAACTTCCCAAGTTGAGTGAAGGGGGGGGGGGAGCTGTATATATGGCTGCATCTACACACAATCTAACGCGATTCTTAGTTGTCCCTTTTCCATGCCTTCCCTGTCCTCTGCACTTTCTTTCTCAAACCTGGTTTGGTATGATCCTTCTGGAAAGAATGCTTTGCCAGTGCATTAGAAAGTTGCTTGGATGGTAAGGTGTCAATTTTAGAAGATCATACCCACATCACAACATCTTTGTTGCCTCCATCTCCACAGTTGCCATTACCCTCCTTGCCACTGGAGGGCTTTTTCAGGCTTTTAAAAACTGGTAATTGTTATTACACTTTAGCGCAGTAATATTACTTTGTTATACAACAGGCCTGAACTATCTTGCATGTGTTGTTAATTGGTTTTTCGGCCTGGATATTTCTTACCATCTTCAAGGGCAAAGATGGAAGCCTGTTAATTAGTTTCTCAGGGGAACTTGTATATATGGAGACAGATTCTGATTGGATGTCAACCTAGGTTCCCTTTAAGCTGTGCCAAGCTGTGCTGGGGCACCAATTTCCCCTGGCCACCGCAGCAATTGTTACCACAGCGCAGGGGCGAGAGGTTCCCTTCCCAATGGCCATGCAGCACAGATCCATTTGCTCAGGCAGCACAGAAACACAGCAGTATGCTTTGTGTTTCCTAATCTGGGCTGGCCCCACCTCCCCTCAGCTGCAGTTTGCTTGCCCTGTGAAAGGGGGCACTGCTACCCCCCCCGGCAGTCCTTTGCCTCATGCTCCTGGAGATACCCTGGCCCAAAAGGAGGACTGCTCTGTTGCCCAGCTTCTGCCCTTCCTGAGGTGAGCTGCCTGGTTGTTTGTTTTGTCTTGGGTTGGGGTGGGGAGCCAGGCTCAGCAGCCTGCTAGAGGCAATCTGGTGGCTTCTGGTGCTTTGCAAAGTGACTCTCTGTGCCCTTAAGCCTGGGAGGTTAAGTAATACAAATATGTTTCATATAAATATAAATAAGTTTAATATAAATATATGGCTTGTAATACAAATGATAACAGTTTATATGTTGTTTGTATGTTTGTACACTTTAATAATTTTTTTTTATGTTGGCCCACTCACAGTTTTAATGCTAGGACCACTTTTGGCTCACAGGGTAAAATTTTTGCTCATGAGACTGATGCTCATCATTGCCTGATGTGCTGGGCCAAAAAACCTTAGAGGGAACATTGATGTCATCATTGCCTGATGTGCTGGGCCAAAAATTATAATTGAACTGTGGCCCTGAAGACAAGAGCCTAGCTGAGATTTTTATGGACTGTAGGCCAAGACTATGACCTGCAATTGCTAGAAATGTAGATAACACTATCTCGAGGCCTTCCTATTGAAACTAAGGTTTGTGCCATCTAACACAGTTCTTGTGAGTGTTAGGTAGTTGAAGCTAGCTTTGTTGCTTTCTTTTCTGTATGGTTTCAGAGTAATGTATTAACAATAATCTATCTGTATTAATATTTCCTAAACAAACTTTATAATCGTTTTTAAAACAGCAGTCTGGTTCTTGTGTGCACTTTCCCTGGGAAACCACAGGGGATTAACCTAAAGCTTCCTTGACAAAGCCCTTTAGCGATGTGATGCTGGGGATGACAGCTGTTGTAGGAAAGTGTAAAAAATTACTATGTGGATTCTCTTTTGCCAACATGTATGCTTCCGTATTTGTGCTGGCAAAGACAGGGAAACAAAGTCACATCACATGGGTGCAACTTATGTCATGCAGAGGTATGCTGTTATTTTATAAGGCAATGAACTCCACATATGAAATCATAACAGCAGGTAAAGCACAGTACAACGAGCTTGCAAAGGAAGGCCTTGACTTACAAGAAGAGTACCTACTGTACAACCTTTCTCTTTTCCCAAGTCTCCTAAAACTGCTTTTTGCAGCAAGATTTCAGCTATATGCAGCGCTAAAGGGTTTTGATTATATACTCAGCAGTTCTTGCCAAGGCATAAAATAAACATTTTTTGATGTTTTTCGGATGTTCCCATATCAGGCAGTTCCTCCTCTTCCCTTAGAGCTCTGTGTTGTAGAGTTTCACAAAATATGTTGATAATGTGAGATAAATATACTTTAACCAGAGGAAAGGGGAGTATGGGAGACTCCAGATTACAGAATAGAATGTCACCAAAATCCATGATGCTTCCCAGCCCAGAACCACCTCACTACACCCAAGTATGCAAAATAAACTCTGTGCTTTCAAAAGGCTTGGAGGGATATGGCACAAAGCCAGTTGACATGTTTACCTTGAATAAAACAGAGGTGACACATACTGGCAAGAAAGAGCATTTTAAAGAACTCGCAGAAATTCTTGTTGTAGGTTCAGGCAAAGGCATGTATGTACCTACTGTCAAAACCTTGGATTTTTGCTAACTCTGGGACATGGCAAGTTGTATATCTGTTTAATACACATAGTCAGTAATTGAGTGCTGCATAGTAGCAGGATCACTAAAGTGTGGATGTGAGATAGAACACGAACATTGTAAAAAATAGACCCTATCATTTTACATTTTGAAAATCCTATTTAGATAATGATATCTTTGTGGAGGGATTCTCAGCATCACCAAAGTAGTCCATATGCCTGGGCACTCACTGCCTTAGAGGAATACAGTGGTGCTTTGGCAACAGAAGGAAGCCACCTACTGTGGCCTTGAGATCTGATGTGCCATTAAAGGCCCCAGAAAGAACTTTCAGCAAGGCAACCTATGGTGACATGATGTGTTCAGTGTTTGTGCCAAAACCACTACTCAGTTGCTACCACTCAGAAGTGCCAGAGGTGGAGGGGTGTACTGCCAACCAGTCCACCCATACCCAGCTGCCCAAAGCATTGGGGTTTGCCTGTAAAGGTGCCCCTGAGCCCCAATAAGTGACCAGCAAAGAGCTTCTTCCCCCTTTCTGGCAGGTGGTGGGGTGGGCACAGCAGGGCCTAACCTTGACCTTTTCCTCCTTCCCTCACGTTGCTGCTTTTTCTCACCAGGCAGGGGAGAGGAGGCAGGTGGTAGGTTCCTGCCCTCCTGTGCTGGGTAAGGAAACCAAACAACACAAGTCAAGGAAGGTATAAAAAGTAAAGAGGCTTCTTTTAAAAAGTCAAAGGTCTGCTCCAATGAATTAAACAGAAAGGGCCATAGGCTTTGGCAAAAGAAATGGAAGTCTATAATTAGACTTGCAAAAAACAGATTTAGCAAACAAAATAGAAGTCTATGATTAGACATGCAAAAAAAATATTTTGAGGAGTGGGTTGCTAAAAGCACTGACAAACAATAAACTTTTTAAAAAATATATATCTCTGGAGCAGGAAACTAGCTAGAGAAGCAGTGGGGCCTTTGGATGACAACAGAATAAAAGGATTGCTAAAGGAAGATGGGGAGATGGCAGAGAAGCTCAATGACTTTTTTACTTTTGTGTTTATGACGGAAAGTGTGGGGCACCTACCCATACCACAGCCCCTATTTTTAGGAAGGAAGTTTGAAGAACTAACCCAAATTGAGGTGACCAGAGATAAAGTTCTAGACTTTGGGGGGAAATTAAAACTGATGTCTCCAGGTCCTGATAGCATACACCCAAGAGTTCTTAAGGAACTCATATGTGAGATAGTTGATCTACTAACCTGTATATGTAACCTATCACTAAATTCAGCTGCTGCACCAGAAAACTGGAGACTAGGAAATGTGTCACCAATTTTTAAAAAGGGATCCAGAGGGGAACCAGGAAGTTACAGGCCAGTCAGCCTAATGTTTGTCCCAAGAAAATTAGTAGAAACTGTAATCAAAGATAGAATTTTTAGGCACATAGAGGGACAAAGCCTGCTGAGGGAAACTCAGCATGACTTCTTCAAAGGGAAGTCCTGCCGTATCAACCTTTTAGAATTGTTTGAGAAAGTGAACAAGCATTTAGACAACGGTGACCCAAAAGGCATTATATACTTGGGCTTTCAAAAGGCTTTTGACAAGGTACTTTACCAAAGATTCCTGAGTAAACTTAGCAGTCATGGGATAACACGACGGGTTCTCTTATGGACTAAAAACTGGTTATTTATTTATTTATTTATATTTATTTATTTTGAGATTTGTATCCCGCCCTACCCTTACGGCCCAGGGCGGCAAACAAGCGGCAGCGCCGGAAATAAAACATAGATTACATTAAAACCTTAACAATTTTAAACTAAAATGGTGCTCTACAATTCAATTTTAAAACTTCAAGATGGTCGATATCCCTCACTGGCGGCCGATGGTAGACGAAAAACAGGAACACCAGAGAATGTTCCTCTTGGGGCAGCAACAACCCTTGCCCCTTTAAGCCAGGGAGATGGTAAATCATGCCACGGTGGTGGTAACGTGGCGGCGGCGGCGGCTCCTACTCGAAAGCCTGGCGGAAGAGCTCCGTCTTGCAGGCCCTGCGGAACTGTACCAGGTCCCGCAGGGCCCGGATCTCCGCCGGGAGCTCATTCCACCAGGTAGGAGCCGCCACCGAGAAAGCCCTGGCTTTGGTTAGGGCAAGCTTGATATCCCGGGGGCCTGGAACCTCTAAAAGGTCCAGACTCCCCGACCGCAGCGCTCTTGGGGGAACATACGGGGAGAGGCGGTCCCTCAGGTAGGCTGGACCCAGGCCATTCAGGGCTTTAAAGGTAAGAACCAGCACTTTGAAACGAATCCGGTATGCTATAGGCAGCCAGTGCAGCGCTTGCAGCACCGGCCGGATGTGGTCCCTCCTCGAGAGACCCATCAGCAGCCTAGCCGCAGCATTCTGCACTAGCTGCAGCTTCCGGATTAGCAACAAAGGCAGCCCCAAGTAGAGAGCGTTACAGTAGTCTAGCCTCGAGGTGACCGTCGCGTGGATCACAGTGGCCAGGTCCTCGCGGCTGAGATAGGGGACCAACTGCCGGGCCAGCCGAAGATGATAGAAGGCTGACCTAGCTGTGGCTGCCACCTGGGCCTCCATTGTTAGTGAAGAGTCCAGGAGCACTCCTAAACTCCTAACCTCCCGCATAGGCACCAAAGGCACCCCGCCGAAGGTCGGGAGAAGGAGCCCTAACTCCCGGCCGGTCCGACACAGGCCCAGGACCTCCGTCTTTGCCGGGTTTAATTTCAACCGACTCAGCCTGAGCCAACCAGCCACGGCTTGTAACGCCTGAGAAAGGTCATCGGGGTCAGAGTCCGAACGGCCGTCCAACATCAGATAGAGCTGGGTGTCATCAGCATACTGGTGACACCCAAGCCCATACCTCCGGACAATCTGGGCGAGGGGGCCAATGTAGATATTAAATAGTATTGGGGACAACACGGCTCCCTGGGGCACTCCACACTCAAGGGGGTGCCTTCGGGACCGCTGGTTCCCCATTACCACCCTCTGTCCCCGACCCTGGAGAAAGGAGACCAGCCATTGAAGGGCAAGCCCCTTTACTCCCACGTCGGCGAGGCGGTGGGC
The DNA here is from genome assembly GCF_001447785.1 of Gekko japonicus. NCBI lineage: Eukaryota > Metazoa > Chordata > Lepidosauria > Squamata > Gekkonidae > Gekko > Gekko japonicus. The sequence goes on along the minus strand of NW_015163117.1, from coordinate 223,717 downwards.
CAGCAACTGGTGGTCGACCATGTCGAACGCCGCCGACAGATCTAACAACACCAGTGCAGCCACGCCGCCACGATCCAGATGCCTACGGAGGTCGTCCGTCAGCGCGACCAGTACAGTCTCAGTCCCGTGACCCGGGCGAAAGCCGGACTGGAAGGGATCGAGGATAGAGGCCTCATCCAGGTAGCTCTGTAACTGTACCGCCACCGCCCTCTCTATGAGTTAGATGACAGGAAGCAAAGAGTAGGAATCAATGGACAGTTCTCACAATGGAGGGAAGTAAGCATTAGGGTCCCACAAAGATCGGCATTGGGGCCGGTACTATTTAATTTATTCATAAATTATCTGGAACTAGGGCTGAGTAATATAGTGGCCAAGTTTGCAGATGACACCAAATTATTCAGGATGGTGAAAACCAAGGCTGACTGTGAAGAGCTCCAAGAGGACCTCCACAAACTGGGTGAGTGGGTGACAATGTGGCAAATGAAGTTCAATGTTGGTAAGTGTAAAGTAATGCACATATAGACAAAAAAATCACAACTTCTAGACTAATGGGATCTAAACTTGCTGAGACCGAGAGGGAAGAAGATCTTGAGATCATAGTGGATAGCGCAGTGGAAGTGTCAACTCAGTGTGTTGCAGCAGTGAAAAAGGCAAACTCTACATTAGGGATTCTTAGGAAAAGGATTGAGGATAAAATGGCCAATATTGTAATGCCCCTGTATAGATCTATGGTATGGCCGTATTTGAATACTATGTACAGTTCTGGTCACTGTATCTCCAAAAGGACATTGCAGAGCTGGGAAAAGTGCAGAGGAGGGCAACCAAGATGATTAGGGATTGGCGCACCTTCCCTATGAGGAAAGGCCGAAGAGTCTGGGACCTGTCAGTTGAGAAAGGAGATGACTAAGGGGGGGGGGGACATGATAGAGGTTTATAAAATTATGCATGGGGTGGAGAGAGTTGACGGAGATAACTTTTTCTCCCTGTCCCAAAATACTAAAACTCGAGGACATCCAATGAAGATGATGGGAAGCAGGTTCAGGACAGACAAAAGGAAATACTACTTAACACAGAGAGTGATTAAAATGTGGGCTCTTCATACGTTTTTATGACACTGGAATTACTCTAAAGATTAATGTTTTATGTATAGGTGGGGGCAGGTTTTCTGTAATGGTACTGTTTATCAAGAATCCAATGAAATATTCAGTCTCCTGCACAGACCCCTGAAATGTAATGTGAATTTTTAGTCAAGCTTATTTATTGTGGATAGAAAAGGTAATAGCAATCTCAACATAAAATGTAAAGATTAAAAAAAAGATATAAAGAACATACAGAATTTAAAAGAAAGACCAAGCAAACCCTGAAACATAAAGAATTATAATAAAAGAACTGTAAATTGAAATTTCCTTGTAAAACAAGTTAAACTACAATGAGTTTGAGCAATATACTACCTGGTAAGATGCACTTTAGCTCAAATTTCCTTAGGTGCCGATGCATAGAGAGAAACCATGTAAGTTATTTAGGTGTGTCAGATAATAATAATAATAATAATAATAATAATAATAATAATAATAATAATAATAATAATAATAGTAGTAGTAGTAATAATAATATTAATAGTAATAGTAATAGTAATAATAGATTGGATTTCAACCCCGCCCTTCACTACCCAAAGGTGTCTCAGAGTGGCTTACAAACTCCTTTCCCTTCCCCTCCCCACAACAGACACCCTGTGAGGTAGGTGGGGCTGAGAGAGCTCTTGACAGAAACTGCTCTTTTTCAACAGCAGCTCTTATCAGAACTACGGCTTGCCCAAGGTCATCCAGCCAGGTGCAAGTGGAGGAGTGGGGAATCAAACCCAGTTCTCCCAGATTAGAGTCTGCACACTTATCCACTACACCAAACTGGCTTTCTGTGTAAAGTAAAGTAAATTATTTTTTCCATGAATAAGATCAAATGAGTTAAAATAGCTAGAAGTCTGTAATCTAAATTCAGACTAAAGCGGGAAATACAAAACATAATGTGGGAAATCTAGTTCTGAAATTCCACAGATACATAATAGCTGAGCCATAGGTATCTGGGTATTTCATCTAGTTAGCACTGGTGGTCAGCATGCTTTGAAAACGTACAGCTATAAAGGCTAATCTAAGTTTATAAAATGTAAAGCTGAACAGATAGAATGCTCTGCTTTGAATTTTAGATTCCCAAATAGCTGAAATATTCCTAACAAATGTCCAGATTTTGTGTTGAAAACACTTGATCCATTGCATAACTACTTGTGGTATCAGAAATTATTTCAGCCTTTTCTTCTTGAGAAACATTTCCTTAAGCTTATTAATTTAGGGAAACAAACGTCAAAGAGTCTGCTCAATATGGAGAAGTATGTTAATCTTCTTTTGATCCCTGGGTAATTGATTACAGTGCAATCCTAAACAGTTGCACCCTTTAAAGTCCACTGAAGTCAGTGAGCTTTGAAGAGTGTGACTCTGGTTAGAACTGCACTGTAAAGGTTTCTTCTGATGGCTCTGATGGTGGTGGGGAATCTTAAAAAAACACACAGAAATGCACTTCTATCTTCTTGTACAGATTTTTATTTGCAGAAAGAGTTTTTGCCAGTTTATGCCTATTCTTTTGTTCAACTAAAAAAAACCTCAGTACTGAGGGAAAATTATTGCACATTGCCTTGGATTTCTAAATTGTGTCCATCAATGACTCCTAGGGATGGGTACAAACCAAACTATGAAGCAAAATTCATCATGAATTTTGTCCTCTTTGTGGTTCGCAAACTGCAGCCCACTCCACACTGCTCAGCTGTTTTGGGCTATCTTGTGCAGTCCCTTTAACCTCCTTGTCGCCCAGCTGTTTTTCGGGCTTTCAGCAAACCCTGTTACAAGCGACTGTGGTCCCTTTCAGCGGGGTTTGCAGAGCCACAAACCATGAACTGGCTTGGTTCACAAATGAACCACCTAGTTTGGTTGGTGGTTCGGCCATGAACCACAAATTGTCACGAACAGCATTCAGGAAATTGCATACTGACAACCAAGGATTTCCTGAAGATTTTGGTAATTCTTCATGAACTGAGAATAAATATTGTTTACTGGTAAACTGTGCCAAGTGGATTGTATTTGTTGTTGTCGTTCAGTCACACAGTCGAGTCCGACTCTTCGCGACCCCATGGACCAGATCACGCCAGGCCTTCCTCTGAAGTTTGCTCAACTTCATGTTCGTTGCATCTATGACACTGTCTAACCATCTCATCCTTTGCCGTCCCCGTCTTCTTTGACAGGGGAAAAAAATCATATGTTGAATCACCATGGTTTGTCATCACATATGAATGATGACAAGCCTTTTCTTTTTAAAATAGATATAGCTAAAACACACGAGTCTGCAAACATTGTCACACTCACAATATGTCTCCCCAGGTAAAACAAAAAAGGAATTGTCCAAGAACCCTGAAAGGTAAGGACCAAGAAGAGTGAGACATTAGAACAGACAGGAATCAGTTGCCAAGTCTTTCCCGCCCTGTGTCTTTGATAGAGAATAAATACCCCAGAGTGTAGCAGAAAGAAAAATGAGGCCCAGATCTTTCTGTCCATGGTGCAAAGTTTACAGTTCTGTGGACTAAAACCATCATTTATATATTGGCCATAATTTCACCCAGGCTTATTTACATAGGACAAACTCTCAGGTAATATTATACATTGTTTTTTCAACAAAGCTTATCTCACATTTGAAAGGTAATTTTAAGGTCCATGCCAACTATCTACAAAATTAATCTTCATAACAAATTGTCTATTTTGTCTGAAATTTTTTACGGAAAAATGTAAAAACTCACAAAAATGAACATGAGTTTAGTGATTCTGACAAATTGGTTACATCATACAAATGTAATCCTCTTACTTTCACACATCTTAGAGAAGGAAAAAAATGTGACAAATTAAGCAGCCACTGATGTCCAAAGGCGCAAGAGAATACGTTATTACAGTTGTGATATCCACACAATTAATGGCTTTAAAATAACTGAAATATTAGTATGGATCCTCATGAACTTTAAGTCTAGCTGCAACTTCTTGGCTTAGACCCACAAGGGCCCCGGCCAGAGGTGCCAGAAAATGCGCGCGGGGGGGCACGCTATTTGCGCCGTTGCATTCTGATGCACTATTATGCGATCAGACGCAATGGTGGCTTCCCCGCAGCAAAGAGGATGACGGGGGAGGAAGCCGCGTGCCGGCGCGATCACACTGGGAAGCTTCCATAGGCAGCCCATGGCAAAGCGTTTGCTAGTACATGTGGTGTACTAGTTTTTTACTGCACAGCTTCAGCGGCTTGTCACGGGGTCACCACAGGAGTGCTACACCTCCCAGATGTTCCCGTGTGATCGCACCCAGATACTCCGCGGGACTCCCGTGCCTTCAACGGGGCAAATGCTCCGTGTGACCGGGGCCAAGGAATACTAACCTCTGCACATGAAGCAAAATGAAAGTGTCATAAGGAAAATGAACACAAGCTTAAGATCCCTTGAGATATAATGCAAAACTATAGTTTATTTCAACTATGGTTAATTTGTGAAGCCATGATTCAGCTCAAAGATGATAACTGAAATCCTGGTTTGTAGGGATGGGCACGAACTGGCTGATGAAGTTTGTCACAGATTTTGGCCAGTTTGTGGTTCATGAAGCAATGTTTGTGAACTGAAGAACCACCATGAACTTCCATGAATTTTGATGCAGTTCATGGCTCTTCATGAAAAACAGCTAAGTGGTAGGGAGCTCCCCTCTGCTCAGCTGTTTGGAAACGCCTGCTTTCTGTTTCCCCTAAAAAACCACAGGGAGCAGAAAGCAGGGGTTTTAAACTTTATATGGCTCATAAACAGTTTCAGTTCATGAACCAGTGTATCAGTTTGCAGTTCGGTTAATGGTTCAGCCCATCCCTACTCGTTTGCCTTGACAAATGCTGGTTTTACAGCCTTGTGTCTGTAACATGGGAGGGTGTTGCCAGGGGCCAATCAAAATGAAACCCAGACTAAGCCAGAATGTCTGCATTCAGACATTACACAGCATACACCATACACAAGACTAACTGTGGTTAATAAACCAACCTCACATCTTTGCTTGATAGACCCTACCTAGCCATAGTATGTCTAGTGACCTTCATTCAGATAATCATACTATGATATACAGTGGTTAGAGTGCTGGCCTAGAATCTGAGAGACCCGAGTTCAAATCCCAGCTTTGCCATGAAAACTTGCTCTGTTGCCTTTGTACCACTGGACTCAAACTTTGTTGTGTGATCTTGGGCCAGTCACACACTCTCAGCCTAATCTACTTCACAGGGTTGTTGTGATGATAAAATGAAGGAGAGGATAATAATTTAAGGCTGCGGTCACACGGAACATTAGCCACCCTAGTCAGACGGAAGACATGCGGAGTTTCCATGCGCGATCTCACCGGCACGTCTGGGAAGAGTAGCACTCCCGTGGCTCAAACGAGGCTTCCCGCTGAAACCGCGCAGCAAAAAACGAGTACCTCAGAGGTACTAGTAACTGGAAACCGCGGGGCAAGGGCGGGCGTCTGATCGCGCTTCCGGTGGCATCTGGCGCCCGCCCATGTTCCCGTCCTTGCAAAACATTTTTCCCCCAGGTCTTCGTGGATGCGCGAAAGCACCCTACGGAGCATGCGCAGTCGTGCTGTACAGAAAAAAAACAACCTATCCAGTTTGCCGAACCGTGTGCTTCGTTTTTGCGCGCGGGATTGTCCTGCGATCGGCACTTCTCCCTTCCCACGGTACCTCCACGGTACCTCCACGGGAGGTCTGGTCAGGTAACGGTGCCTTAGTTTGCCCCGGGGCACACTGCCACGCTCCCCCCCCCCGCGGTTTCCTGCTCGTGTGACCGGGGCCTAAGCCACTTTGGATCCCTTCATATCTTATCAAAAAGTAAATTTCAAAGCCTTTCCAGTTTGAGTCATAGTTTGACATGGTGGGCTGCTTGTTGAGAAATATAACCCCAACACCACTTTGTGCGCATGTAATTAATTGCCCTGTGCTGTGGGTAGGTTCCAAAGATCTTGTAGTTTATTATGACTTCCTCAACAAAAAGAGCACCTCAAATAATACCTAGTCACAAAATACTGATATGCTTTATGACCCATCACATTAAAAACAAGAATAGAAAGACAAGAAAATGAATTACCAACTAGATCATATGGTGCTAAATGAACATTTGCTTCATGTAGACCTGCTTAAATAATAACATAATGTTAACTACCCTGAGGTAAGATGACACAAGAGGTAATCAAGACACACACACAAATGTATGCCATTAAGTTTCTTCCAAGTTGTCCAAATTTGTTACTTCTCAACTCAGTTCAGAGCCATAATATACTCATGAAATATAGGTATTGCCATTCTTTCCAAATTAGAGCTTGCAACAACAAGAAAAATAGAAGTCTGATAAAATTTAATTATAAAATTTAATACAAAGTGCTGTAACTCCTCACCATAAAGACACTATCATATCATATCATAGAAACAATAGGCCATACTTCTCTTAAGGACTTTCTTTTAACATGGATGCTGCTTTCTGCTTAAAGGTAAAGGTTCCCTTGCTCGAAAGCCAGTCGAGTCCAACTCTAGGGTTGCGGTGCTTATCTCCGTTTCAAAGCCGAAGAGCCAGCACTGTCCAAAGACGTTTCCGTGGTCATGTGGCCAGCATGACTAAACACCAAGGCGCACGGAACGCTGTTACCTTCCCAATGAAGTGGTACCTATTTATCTACTTGCAATTTCTTGCTTTCGAACTGCTAGGTTGGCAGGAGCTGGAACTAGAAACGGGAGCTCATTCCGTCTTGCGGCACCCGGGTCTCGAACTGCTGAAGTACTGACCTTCCACAGCCTGCAGTTCAGCGTCTTAACCACTTGAGCCACCACAGCTTTTCTGCTTACACAGTTGCTAATAAGACAATTGATTCTAAGCCCCTGGTTTTTATTCAAGTATTTATTTACTGAACTCCCATTTTTAAATCTACAGTTTAAAAGATTATAATGTTAGGGATGATCTAAACTTGGCTGCATAAAACATTGTCATGGATGAAACCAGAGGTCATTTCGGGGGATCGCAGTTCCCCTGGGTGAGGTACGGGGGTGGGGCACATGTCAAAGCCCCGCCCCCTGCTTCCGGCCGCCCCACTTCAGCCAGGAGGAGGCAGGAGAAGAGGGAGGGTAAGTTGCTTCCTCCCCGCCTCTCCCCACCCCTGCCTGCCTGGGGCCAGGGAGGGCCTTGGCGGGGCTTCCTCGCACTCCCGCCGGCCTTGCAGGTCCACCGCCGGGCCCCTCATGGGGCTCAGCAGTGGAGCTGCAAGGCCGGTGGCCAGGACCATTGGGGGTGGTGTGTGTGGCCTTATGACACACTTCCGGTGATGTCAGGGGGTATGGTATGTGCTAATGAGTTATGCTAATGAGTTCCCTTAGCTCTTTTTCTATGAAACGACCCATGGATGAAACCATGCATACAGCTTGAGGGAATCCTAGTTTCTTCTTTTACTTCAACTCCATAAATGAGAATGAAAAAAGAGGCAATGAAAACTACAGTTCCCACAATGCCCTGAGTTATACATAACTTAGAGATGAGTTCCTATCTTTCCCCTAATTACTTAATACCTGGATTTGGGATTGCATGCATTTTGGGGGTCAAGACCTATGGTGAATATTCACACAATAGTAAATAGAGATGGACACAAACTTGAGAAAATGCAGTTCAGTTTAAGTTGAGGTTCATGGCATGCCTGGTTCACAAACCATGAACCATCATAAACTTTTAAGAGCTAAACAATCCAGTTCAGTTTGTGAGGTTAATGATGTGGTAGAATCCCCCCCCAGTGTGCCAAGAGACACCAAACTCACAGGAGATCTCCAGCAGACTCTCCTATATCTACTCTCCAAATTTGGTGAGAATTGGATTTATGGGGTCCAAGTTATGGCCCCCAAAGAAGATGCCCCCAGTAAAGTGCTTTCTGGGGAAATAATAGCTGACAGTCATTTTGACAGGTGCAGGTTCAGGTGGTTCAGAAGTATATAGACTGGATTCTGTGCAAGCTAGAGATACGAAACTTGCCAGGGATCTCCAGCTGACTCTTCTCTACCTGCTCTCTAAGTGTGGTGAGGATTAGATTTATGGGGTCTGAGTTATGCCGCCCCGAAGGTGCCCCAATCCTCCATTGTTTCCAGTAGAGGGGAAAAAACAGCAAAAAATCAAGGGCAATAGAAGCCCAGGAGAAAAAATCCAAAACCCTAGAGAACCTCTGCAATATAAACGGAAGGAGGGGATTTTTGCAAGTCCTGGAGAACCAGTGCAATATACTAGTGCCCTGCAGAACCCAGTGCCATTATGGCAATGCCAGCTCAACAGGCCTGATTTCTAGCATAGAATCATAGTCCAAGCAAAGGGGGGGAGGTTATAAGCCCAGCACAATCAGTGCAATGTACTAGTGCCCAGCAGAACCCAGTGCCAATATGGCAAAGGCAGCTCAATCACAATCCATGCGGGGGGGGGCATATTTGCAAGCCCAGCTGAACCAGTACAATATACAGAGTGTCCAGCAGTACCAGTGCAATCACAGAGTGCCCAGCAGAACTCAATGCCACTAGCATTGCAAGCTTAAAAGGACTGATTTCAAAGCACAGAGTCACAAATACAAGCAAGGGGACGGGATTCTGTATGACTCGTTTGAAATTGACAACAGTGTTTCCAAGGCTGGAGAATCCCCCCAACCGGTTGCTTTGAAGTTTGCTACACATTTTGTTTGAGTGGAGACAGTCCGTCTGCAAATGCGTCCAAAGTTTGTGTTTTGTTGGCTGACCTTCCATGAACTTCGCTTCATGAACCACGAACTGGCCAAAGGTTGCCACAAACTTTAGTTCATGAGCCAGTTCATGTTCACCCCTGTTAGTAAATCATGTGACACTCCATGTTACTCATACATGGAAGTTATATTCTTGTATCAGAAGTTAAACTTTAGCAAGCCTCCCCCATCACACACACAGAGAGGGGGGGGAGAAACGATAGGATGTCCCTGTGGTAAACAGGAGTATCCAGATGATCTGGGCAAGATTCATCTGGCTTCCATTGTGGCTTTGATCCATAGAAAATAAAAACACCCCATTTTCCAGAAGGTCTGTGGGTACTTTGTGGGACATCTTGGGTAGCAGTGGTAGGGGGGAGGTGAGAAAGTTGTGCTCTGTGGACAGAAATCCATCTGCCCACAGAAATGTTCCATTG
>NW_015163117.1:211984-214359 GCF_001447785.1 Gekko japonicus | reverse complement strand
AGATGTGAAGTTACACAAATATAGAAAAAAAATACTTCCTTTTCCTTATATTCACCTCAGTTTCAAACTCAGCTCCAGTGGTATCCAAAATAAAAACCAACATAAAAGTGTTCCACACAGTTTTGCTTTGGGGCTGTACAGAATCTCTTCCCAGGTGAATTCAGTAACTAAACATCCTATCCAAACATCACTTGTTAGACACTGACCTTGAAGCTGGCGCCCTTTGAACAAATCTTTTGTTTTGCTTGGATGAGCTCTGGCACTGTTATCACACTTGGGTTGTTCATATCTGCACAGAGAACAGGAAGAAGAAAAGACAACAAGGTGAAGTCAATTTAATTTGTAAAATTTGTCATGTTAAATGCTATGCAGTCACACCAGAGCAGGGTTTATACATATGCTTTCTCTAAAATCATAGCCAAACGCATAGAAAAATGTCAAGTCAAGCACATACTAGAGATTCATTAATTACCTTTCATACCATTCTGTGTGATAAGTACTGCTTAGCCATTTCTAAAATATCTTTCCCAAAAAACATACGGTATGTGCTTGCTTTCACAATAATGAAAGCAGTTTCCTCTTGTAGACCTGCTGTTGAATTTTTGCTGGAAAGTCCCTGACAAATTACTTCAGAAAGTTGTGTGAACCATGGAAAGACATGGAGAACTGTTTTTACCAATTCTGGTTCTGCTAGAACTAAAAATTAAAGAACTTTTATGTTCACAGCAAGTTGCTGAATTTTTTTCCTCTTGAGCTTCTCTCACTTGCAGCTAAACATATTCGTTCTCTCACACCTTATCATGTTGTTAGTTACTAAAATATTGATCTAATGTCTCCTCTTCATTGATTTCTACTTAAGGCAAGCTAACCAGGCCGGGTTCCATCATATTTTCCAAATAATTTCCAAGTTGGATATAAATATGTCCTTTGGTTTTGCTACAATGGCTACTGTCCTGGATTTTTCAAAATTAGTCTAGTTATCTAAATTACAGCTCATAAGGTCTTTAGCCACTGTAGCTGTTTAGTTTTACGAGATAACAAACCATTTACTCCTGAAACTGATGGTAAAGATTGCTATAGATATGTACTTGGGCTCAAAGTCTACTAGCAATGGCATGGCAATGGCATGGGAAAGGATGGCCTAGTCGCTAGCTTTTGGATATATCTGTTAATAATTCATGATTTAACATAGCTTGTAACATTAGTTCACCATTTTTCTTGATTTTCGACTTGTTGAGGCCATAAAGAAACCTGCATAAAACTAAAACTCAAATTTTAAAAGAATTTAAAAAGTCACCAGCAGCAATAAAATAAGACAGAGAACTTCATAAAGAGCCCACTCCATAGGTGAGAGTGAAACACTATGCCTCACTTCATAAGAGGTAATGAACACCTCTGAAACACAACCATTTTAGCTGATGTCTAAAGGCTAAGAGAAATGGAGTAAAACAGACATCCCTGGGGAGGGAGCTCCATACCTGCAGTGCCATCACTAAGGGCTGTTATCACATATAACTATTTACTGCTCCTTTGCTCCATGGGGGAACATGGATCAAACTTTGGGTTGGATACAGCACAATTTTTTTTGGGACTAAAGTTCCTGCACAACTGGAAAGGCAAGAAAAAGACCACAGTAGCTGCATGCACTACGTCAAACTTATGGTATCACACTTGTGTTTAGGGTTGCCAAGTGGTCTTACCTTGTCCGGCGGGGGAGCCTTGCTGGGCTCCGGGAGCTCCTTGTCGGCGCACCACCAGCACGTCACAGGAAGTGACGTGCTACGTTGCTCACGTTGGGGGCATGGCCCAGATCGTCGGTTTCCCCCCAATGATCTAGGCCACGCCCCCAACGTGAGCGATGTGGCTGCGTCACCTCTGGTGACACAGCTTCAGGGGGCAGAGCTCCCCCTGGGGCCCAATTCCGCCGCGGGACGGAACCAGAGCTGCGGCTGGCGCGTTGCCAAGCACCAGGTGAAGCCCACCGGAAGGAGCCGTGGTTTAAGACCTGCTCCGGGCACCAGGAAGTGAAGCGCCGAAGAGCTGCCAGGGACTGAACAACGAGCCGAGCCAGGAACTGAATAACAACTGAGCCCGCGACCGGGGTGCTGGTAGGTTATCACCCCCCCATACAAATAATGTGGCCCTAGTTAGGGATAAACAGCTGTGTAAACCGCTCAGAGACCCTCCGGGGTCAGGGCAGTATATAAGTCAAAAATTAAATAAATAAATAAATAAAATGCCATAGAGTCCACCCTCCAAAGCAGCCATTTTCTCCAGGGGAGCTAATCTCTGTCAGCTAGAGATCCCCAGGCCCCACCTGGAGGCTGGCAACCCTAGATTAGCCTCGACCAGAGCCAGAGACTTTTTGGTCGTGG
>NW_015163117.1:210114-211940 GCF_001447785.1 Gekko japonicus | reverse complement strand
CTGCAAAACGGAGTTGTTCCACCAGGCCTATGGCTAAGGCTCATGACTGAAGAGAAGAACTTCATCTGTTGGGCCCTGTCCTGCTTCTTTTTGTGGACCTCCTCCACGTTTTTGATGCCATTAAATTCTCTTAACGGATACTATGATACTACATTGTTATGCCATCTGACTGTTATTAATTGATGTTTAAATTGTTTTAATTGATTTATAATTGTTTTATAAATATGTTGGTACTCACCTTGAGGCCTGCAGTAGCAGGGGAGGGTGAGTCAGAAATCAAATCAAATTATATATATATGGAGGAAAGGGCTCTGTGTTATACAAGATCGTGTGCAAGTAGAATTCTGCTAAGTCTATTTATTTTTCTGCTTGCACCTCGCTGGATGCAAGCCATGGCCTTAACCTCAAAACTCCATAACTATTTTAACCGAGTCCTTACTGATACTTTAGTGCAGAAGGCAAATGTTTCTTTTAGGTTTACTTTATGGTTTACTGCACAGCCACGCACTTTTAAAACTTTGTGCCAGTTCACAGGACCACTCTTGGACTAACTCAGCTGAAAATTGCTTGCTTGTGATCTGGGCTCTAAATGTGCCCAACCCACTTGGAGCCAGTGTGGTGGTTACGGTGGCAAACTACGACTGGGAGACTGAAGTATGAATCCCTACACTATGGAGATTTACTGGGTGACCTTGAACTCATCCTAATCTACCTCACAGGGTTGTTGTGAGGATAAAATGGAGGCAAGGAGAATGATTTAAGTCACTTAGGATCCCCAGTGGGGGAAAAGGAAGTGTGCAAATGAAGTAATTAAAAAATAATTAAAATAAATAATTTTGGGGGAAGTTTTGGTGGAACACATGATTGCAAACAGTACTCCTGATAAAGATCAGGACTGGGTCACTGTGAATTTCTTTTGAGCCCAGACTGAAAACAAACAGGTTTGTAATGAGCATGAGGAACATGTGAATTTATCCTGAGTCTACATGATGCAAACTCCTGATTGTATTGGTCTGATATCACACAAGTACAGAGCTCTCTTGAGAGAGGTTTTTAAAGATAGGACTATAAGATAAAAGATAAACAATCAATTTAAGTTTCCAGACAGGAAATAAATCAGTTTCTTCCAATATATGTAGAATCCTGGATGGAAAGGAATATGTACATGGGCCATTAAAAAAGAGAGAGAGAGAGGAATAGACAGCCAACTTCATAGTATATAGCAAACTAATCCAAAATAAACCAGAAAAATCTTCACAATGCAACAGACAACTAAACGGGACTCCCTGTTGACTTATACATTCTCTTATCTGAGTGTGATCTATAAAATGACCCCAAACCGTACTGACATTCAAAACCTGTACAAAGGATTTCCAGTCATCCAGAATGTGGAGCTATATCATTTTATTTGCTTAAAGCATTTTTTGTGCTAGCCACAGATAAGCTTTGATAGATTGCCCAAAGAACTGTTTAAAAGATGCACAGCTCTCCATCACTTTGCCCCCCTGTACTGTGCCTGGAATCTTAAGCAATTAACAGGCTGTGACAGGAAATTGGACTTTAGTCCCGTTATTGGCTGTGATTTCATTATCACTATTATTATATCTGACCGACTTGCAATTGCTACAAGATTTACTTTCACTTTGCAAATGTCAAGAAAGAAGATTTGTCAAGCAGATGGACAATTGCTTTAGCCATCATCCCTGCTAATTGGGAGGAATGATGCCAAGCAAATAAGAGCAATGTAATCCCTTACTTGGAGGTTGCCTTTTTCTTTTTCTTTTAAAGAATGCACAGTTCAGAGAGGAAAATAGTATGAATGTGCA
>NW_015163117.1:149757-210057 GCF_001447785.1 Gekko japonicus | reverse complement strand
ATCACATTCAAAGTCATAATTGTATCCAGAAGACATTCTCATTGGTTTCAGTGAGAAACACATTTCTGCCCCAAACCTTTTTTTCCTCCCACCCAACTCGGATGAAATTCTCAGCGATTGTAACCCTCACCCACAGGAATCTCCCTCCCACCCTTCAGGCACATCGGAGAGAGTCAACCTGTTCAAGTCTCACTTACAGATCAGGCCAGAAGCGGGGGGGGGGACGACTGCCAAGTGTTCAGCTTTGCCTCCCACCAACTGCCTTTTCCCCATTTAAGAGCTAATCACAGTGTGAGGGAAGGTTCATTTTTCATTGATGAAACCACATGGGGGGAAATGTTCAAATCCTTTTTCTCTTCCATGCCCCAATCCAAACTGGATTAGCATTTTTTTAAAATGCTATGGTGACAATGTGTGTGTGAAAGAGATCCAATCAGAGATCTCACTGCGTCATTTAGTTTCACTCATATGTATGTGTTCCTGCCTGCCTGTTACATTTTCAGCATTACAGGACATAATCAACGTATATATCTACATCATTCGTCTTGCCCTTCCTCCAAGGAACTTGATCCAGTACACGTAGGACTCCCTACTACTGTTTTATTCTCACAAGAACCCTGGGAGATAGATTAAACTGAAAGAGACTGACTTGAGTCAATTGAATTTTCATTGACCAGGCAATGTAGTTATCTGCTACATGCAAATTAAGAACCCCCTTTAAAGGCATGATTCATCACAAATCTCAGAAGGTTTTGATGCTGTGCTAGCCATTAGTATGACAAATGGCTGGAACAAAATGGATCGTACCTCCCTGCTCCCATTGTTTAATTTATCTTCTCATTGTCTGAGGGAAGCGGACATTTATGGGACTGGCCATTCGCCCATCAGATACAGGTTACTCCATGAAGGTGCAATGCAATTTCATGCTTAGGCAAGTATGTGTTACTTTTCGGGTAAGAAGAACAGAAGCTGTTTTGATGGCAAGCTTTGGATGGAGGGGATAGTGACTGCTGATATGTGACCTCTTTTAACCAGCCAAGGAAAGAATGAAATCTTTGAGCTGGGTGCACTAATGTAGTCTCTGGCAACTGGCCTGCTCCCAGATTAATCTGATACCCTTCTCTGCATTCTTCCCCCTTCTCCCACTACCCCTTTTCCCTGCTGCAATTAATGTTCCCTTCCTATACTTTCTGGTCATTTTACCATTTACGGCAGAGACAGTGTCTATGTTCTTTGCTGTCTAGTACATGTTGGTAAATAAATGTTAGCCAATTGGATAGGGAAACACTGAGATTTTAAAATATACATAATGTTTCACCCCCCCTGCGCTTTGTCCATGCAACTCAGAGCAGCTTATGTGTTCATCCCAGGTGGTCACTCATCCTGGCACTACTTGGGGCCAGTGTCAGCAGTCTCCCAGGCTTTCAGGCCATTCCCTGGTCCCTCAACTTGTTCTATACCTACACTGAAGTAATGGGAGCTGCAGAAGCAACACCAGTAAATGCTAAAATAAAACACATATTAAGGCAGTTTCTAGCCAAGTTTCTAGCCAAGAGGGCTAGAAACTTCTTTTAAAATATAAAGTTGATATAATCATTATTCAAGCAAGGGTTCAAAGAAAACACAGAAGAGTCATCAGAGATACAGTCATTTGAAGTCATTTTCAGTCAACCCTGACCTGAATATCTCAGGCAAGTCGGATCTCATCAGATCTCAGAAGCTAAGCAGGGCTGACCCTGCCAAGTACTTGGATGGGAGACCTCCAAGGAATGCCAGTGCCGGGACATAGAGGCAGGACACAGCAAGCCACCTCTCTGAAACATCCAGGCCCCACTAGGGGTTGCCAGAAGTCAACCATGACTTCCAGGTAGACACACACACAAATACCCACAAAAAATCCATCATTTACAGTCATTTGAAGAAAGCTACATAGTTCTGTTGCATCAAAAGACACATAAGGAAAGAAAGAAGGACTAGAAAATGACAGCAAAGACAGCAGTTAGAATGAACGGTTCTGGCGTGGGGACAGAGCTCAGCAGCAGAGCCTCTCTTTTGCATGCAGAATGGCCCAGGTAAATCTCCAGCAGCTCCAGTTCTAAAAGGAGCAGGCGATGTGAAAGGCCTGAGACCCTGGAGAGTTGCTGCCAATCAGAGTAGACAATACTGACCTGGACAGATCAAGAATTTGATTCAGTACAAGGCAGCTTTGTGTGTTTCTGATTTTAAGAATTAGTATTTGGAATATAGATCCAGAGGAGTTAGATATGTTAGTCTGTTGCTGCAAAGTAGTAAAAAGCCCAGTAGCACCTTTAAGACTAACAAACTTTATTGTAGCATAAGCTTTCGAGAAACAGCTCTCTTCGCCAGCTGCAGGGAGCTGTGATGAAGAGAGCTGTGTTTCTCAAAAACTTATGCTACAATAAAGTCTGTTAGTCTTAAAGGTGCTACTGGGCTTTTTACTATTTAGAATTAGGGTTGCCAAATCTGGATCGTCCGGGAGCGGGGGGCTCCCAAACGATCTCGGGTGCATGCGCGCGCGCGGGCAGTGTGCATGTCACCCGGAAGTGACGTCGCACGCTGGGGGCGGGGCCACGCAAGTTGAGGGGAAAACAAAGAGTTTTCCCCTCAAATGGCTGCCATTTGAGGGGAAAACTCTTTGTTTTCCCCTCAAATCGCGTGGCCCCACCCCCAGCGTGCGACGTCACTTCCGGGTGACACGCACACGGGGGTGGGTTTTCCCCCGGGCCCCGATTCCGGCACGCCGGGAATCGGGGCTCCGAAACGGGGGATTCCCCGCCCCCCGGCTGCATTTGGCAGCCCTATTTAGAATGTGTCCCTGTTAAGGTTTTTAGAAGCCATTTAAATGCCAACTGAACTTCCTCAGGCCATTTTAAGTCTTTGATAGGTCAAACCATGCCCTTACCCAAGTGGCTCAAGCTAGCCTGATTTTATCAGATTGCAGAAGCTAAGCAGGGTCAGTCCCGATTAGTACTTGGATGGGAGACCATCTAGGAAGTCCACAGTTGCTCCACAGAGGCCGGCAATGGCAAACCACTTCCATTCATCTCTTGCCTTACCTCTATTATTCCCTTGTTTATGGGGATGCCATAAATTGGGTACAACTTGATAGCACTTTCCACCAAGTTAAAACATCTCATTTGCCGAGCATGTGAGCTAGTGCTGTTCCCAAATCCACCCCACTGTGGACTGAAAGTTCCCATTATGCAGGCGTCACCCAGTCATGAGTGGAAAAGTTCCAGATTATCTGTTAACATGTTGCAAGGCTCTCTTTTGCGTTATTCAGAAGCACAGGCTGCCATTTGCAGAAAGAACAGCAAGTGTAAGCAAAGAAATAAATCTCAAATACTGCCTTTATAAAAACTACTCTCTACAAACTTGGTTTTGTAAATAGGAAATAAAAGAAACAGTCCTTCAAATAATTTGTGCTTGCATTTAGATAATCCTATCTTTGGTGATCTTACACACGAGCCTTCCTAAAGAAGCCAAAGCAGAAATGGTTTCCTCTGGACCGTGATACTTTCTTTGCATGCATCTTCTAAACATGGCTTACCGTTTTTCTGGCTCCACTGAACTTCGTGAACTTCAACTTACTACTAACACAATGTTACAAATAAATTTCTTCTTCCTTTTGGTTCCAGGCTGTTGCTCCACTGATATTAGTCATATGAAAACTGGCTGAGTGGAATGTCTCTGAGAAATCATGGAATATTTTTTGAGGCTGAGTTTGTTTTCTTATATGGATACTGGCAGCTCAGATTTATTTCATTATTGGATTGCTAAATGTTGCAGTTTCTCATTCATATGACAATTTTCACATACATGGTTCCATGGGTAGAAACATTTCTATTTGTGGGGTGTGATTTCCTTGCCTCTCGTCTCCTGTGGCAGCCGATACACCCCCCCCCCATCATTAAACCATGAAATCCATAAACTGGGGAGAAACCGCACACTCAAGATATATTCCGGGGAGGAGGTGTCTATTAGCCCTTCTCGCAGAAAACACATCAAATACAGCACTTACATGTTATCAAAATGCATGTTCTCAAAAACCAAACACCATCACCCACCCAAATCCCTTACCTTGTTGATGTGCCAGGAATCGGGCGTCCAGTGTCCACAAGGACACACCAGCAGTATCCTGTGGAGGGATGGCACTGCACGGGTTTATAAAGGCCACCATTAGCACATTCTGGAATGAACACATTGTCTTTTTGAGGTTGCTTAGCTTCTTCTAATGCTGACTGGAGTTCTTGATCGCATGATGATGCTGCTGGGGAGAAAAGAATGACAAAGCTCTGGTTATCACCTATGAACTGGTCAGCTTACTGGTCGGTTAGCCAAGGAGCCAAAGCAAAATAGAGTTTAGAGACATAGTACTATATTACTTTCCTCCTGCTGGTGTGCATCATTATTGGGATTTACCACAATTAAGAATGTGCCCAGTAGAATGTTGAGATCCTAGTCATCATAAGCACTTAGGCCAGTGTTAATAAAATAGCTGTTTTTGAAAACAGAGTAAAAACTTCAAGAAATTAGCAGAAATTTGAAATGTTGCAATACTTATTTAGCATTATAGTACTTTGCTAGGAAGCTGAATTATTGGCGGTGGTGATGACAATAATCCATGAAAAGGCAGGACACAAATATCATTGGCTTCTGGAGATGTCACTGTTTCTAATAAAACTACTGAAGTACAATGAAAACTAGTGAATTATGGGTTGGATCTTGTGGGTCTTGTAGGGCTGCCAAGTGGGGGCAGGGGGGCAGGTAAACCCCCGCTTTGGAGGCCCGATTTCCGCCACTGCAGAATCAGGCCCCGGGGGGAACCCTACCCCGGCGTGCACTCTATGGTTTTCCCTTGTATGGCCGTGGCCCCACCCCCAGTGTGCCTGGCGTCCTCCCGTCACTTCTGGGTGATGTGTGTGCAGCGCCCCCCCACTCCTGGCGAAGATACACTTGGCAACCCTAGGGTCTTGCAATGTGAATATTCTGCAAATACTTCAGTATTTGACAACATCTGACTTGAACATACCTCTTCTAGAGAAATAATTGAGGTTGATGAATCTAATCTACAAAAATATGGGGATCTTGACTATAAAACTGAAGTTTTCTGAAAACTGAATATTTAACAGTATATATGTACTTTGAGAGAACTGTGTATTCCTTGATTAAAATGTGGTGTTTCCAAACCCAGCTATCCCTACAATACTTGGGTGATAAAACATCTTGGGTTGGATCCTGCATAGCATCAGAGGTCGTTTAGTAGAAAAAGAGGTAGGGGAACTCATTAGCATAACTCATTAGCATATGCCACACCCCCTGACATCACCGGAAGTGTGTCATAAGGCCACACACCCCGCCCCCAACGGTCCCGGCCGCCGCCGGCCTTGCAGGTCCACTGCCAAGCCCCATGAGGCAGGCAGGGGTGGGTAGAGGCAGGGAGGAAGCAACTTACCTTCCCTCTTCTCCTGCCTCCTCCTGGCTGAATGAGGGCCAGAAGCGGGGTGGCCAGAAGCAGGGGGCGGGGCTTTGTCATGTGCCCCGCCCCCCATACCTCACCCGGGGGAACTGCGATCCCCCATGATTCCCCCCAAAATGACCTCTGCATAGCATGATCAAAGTCATGTTAGATACTGGAAACTTCTCTGCCTTCCTCCTTTCACTGCAACCTTCTCTGTCTCCCCAAATCATGCTCCTCCAGATCAGTGGACCCCCAGGAACAGCTAGTGGGGGGGCATCTGCAGTTGAAAATGGCAATCAGTGGAAACTGGCCCATGTATGTGTTTTGCATCAGTGTGAAATATAAAGCACCCATGTGCTTAGTGATTATCAACTCTCTACACTAATAGCTAAGTCTGTAGAATGTCACAGAAAGAATCTGTGTGCTTCTGCTTTAGCATTTCCTTCTTTAACATGTCCTCCCAGTTCCACAAATTCCAGTGAGCTGCTTGTGACAAACATCATCAGAATTAAGAAATCCATTCGTTCTTAATTCTCCTTCCCCAGTTCTCTCATTATGTAATGGACTATGAATGGGCAATTAGAAAAGGCAGCTTTCCAGAGCCAATGACCTTTTTTATTAAGCCTTGACATTCAATGCACTCACTCCACAAAAACAGGTAAGAAGACACTAGTGTACTTAACAAACAAACAAAAAACCTCCTGCAAAGTGATACATGTGAAGCAATGCACTTTAAGAGTGTTCAGCGTTCAAGTTAAAGAGAATCCCCAGTGCAAAACCTCAAAAAGAAACTAAGGGTTACATTCAACACACAAACTATCATGAAATTACAGTCCTTCCATCTGACCATCTGTTTCAAAGAATTTCAACTGAGTATCCTCAGCTTTTCATACAAGCAAAATGCCCATGTCATGTGTGATAGTAAGCCACATAAAAAGCAAATAAAGTATTAAGATATCTGTCAAAATACATGGATAGGATAGACAGACAGACTTTCTTATTTGTATTAGGAGATGAGGGAATTTAACTTCTTCAAATTGTAACCCTGTGGCTGCTTTTAAGAAACAGTAAAGAAATCAAGGGACCTCAGATACACCATCCCTGATCCCTCATATCTCATCTGGTTTGGACCTAGTCAGTATCTGCCTGGGTTACTAATGATAGATGCACAAAGAAGGGCGGAAGTGGACTACCACTGATGACAGGAGAAGCAAGAGTACAAGGGTAGGGAGAGGTGGGAAAGGCCAATTTAAATTTTAAAAGGCCAATACGTTCTATATTGGTAGACATGGCCCCCCATTTCAAGAGGCCAGGTCCAACCCTATCTAACATAATGGCTCTTTAAAATTTAAAGGGAAGAGAGACACTGACTAACCACTGGCGGTGGGATGGACCTGGCATCCTCTAATGATCCTTCAAATGTTTAAAAGGAAATGACTGAACTGGCCCTGGACTTACCATGTTGGCAACAGTTCCCACCCCCCACTGCCAGAAAATAACAGGCCAACAGGTGTACTTCTTCACTCCCGTGGGGCTTGACTGACCTGCAGAAATCTCCTATTGATGGTGGGACAGGTCTCCCTATAACAAATAATGACTCTTTACAATTTAAAGGGAAGAGAGACTGTGACTAACAGCTCTTTGGCCAGGACCAGCTTCCCCAGTTTTCCTCCCTGCTCTTGAACCTTTTGAAAAGCCCCAAGCACTCCCAAATTCCAGGAGATAAATTTTCATTACAGGACTATTTTGGATCACTTTGGGCATCTCCAAGCTAACCAGAAACAGCTAATTTGGGGTTTAATTTTGGCTCAGTATATCTGAATGCACACCCCAATGGGATTAGTATACACAACGTTTTGGAAAGCCAAACATATCAATGTAATCCTCTTCGGAGGCAAGATCTCTGTGTAAGTCTGTGAATCTGGATATATCCCAGTTACTTATCTGCTACCACTCTCTCCTTCTCACTCCTCCCTCTGACATCCTCAAACTCTAAAATAGACAGCCAGTAAACAAAATAATGGCCAGGTCTGAATTTTAAGACCCTTTAAAGGGTCCTTTTGTGAGCCAAGCATGTGGTCCGTGACCACCCCTCTCCCTCCCTCCTGCTAGATTTGAGGGGCCCTCCAGCTGATCAGCAGGCCACGTGGTCCCTGCAAATCAGCTGAAGTCCTTTAAATTCAGCGGGCGGGGAGTGAGAGACAGGGGTGGCCGGGCAGGTGGTTGCTCTTGGGGCAGGGCTTGGGGCCCAACCCATGAAATGCTCCCAAAATCCCCCTGGCAGTTTAAGAGGGGATCTGGCAACCCTACCTTCTTATCCCTGCAAAGCCTTTCCTGGGGCCCTGGGATCCACATGCAGGAGTAATCATGCAGTTTGGTAGGCTAGAACCTGCAGGGGAAATGGGATGAAATCAACCCCTTTTCTCAATGGAGCTGTGCTTATGAAAGAGGAATATTATGAACTGTGATCAAGGCAGCTCTTAAACAAGTGATTTCATTTTATTCAGCTCATAATAACACTAGACAACCATACATAGAACAAGGCGGACTTATATATGATTTGAATGGACAAAACCACATCCCACAAACAGATAACAACCAATTGGAATACGTAGATAGGAACCAATAAGATTGTTTCCCACTGAAGTCAAAAGCTTCTTGATTGGCCTATTTGTCAATCCATGTAATGCTAAGTTATACTGGAACAGTGCCCAAGATAAATCATGCTTTATTGACTTAATACATAAAAAGGAAGAAGAAGCAATTTCATCTGCACTCCAACACCTTCCCCAGCAGCATAGCTGTTTTTCTAACCTGCTTGTCATGATCATGGGCCTATAGTGGTGCGGCCTACAGGCTCCAGGGAACCCTGTATGGGAGTAGTCCTCAAGGCCTACATTTCCAAGGTTCCCACTGGACCCAATGATTGGGTAACAGGAGATTTTGGAGGGGAAAACTACACCAGCAGGGGAACAGAGGGTGGTTCCTGGGAAGAGGAGATAAAAGACCTTTCCCAGAATGGGGGGGTGTTCTCTCTCAGGGAGCAGGGCTGGTGGAAGTTGCTGCAGAAAGAGGGATCCCTCATCCAAAAAGGGGAGAGTTAGACTGTGAACATACTTGCTGTCTAAGAGGAGCCCTAGAGCTTGTGCCTCTTTTTGTAGCAGGAACTCCTTTGCATTTTAGGCGACACACCCCCAATGTAGCCAATCCTCCAAGAACTTACAGTAGCCCCTGTAAGAAGAGCTCTGTAAACTCTTGGGGGATTGGCCACATTAGGGGCATGTCGCCTAATATGCAAAGGAGCTCCTGCTACAAAAAGAGCCCTGCTTGAATACCTGCATCCCTGCCCACAGGAGAATTAGTTATACTGGGGAAGATGATGGGAGCTCTTCCTGGAAACCTAATGCTACACTGCAAATGGAAAGGATATTGACTGGCAACAGCCACTGTTACTGTTGCTCTTCTTCCCTCCAACTTCTATTATTGTGCTTGTACCATTGTTGCTATAGTAGCATAGGATGCTGGTAAATTGTTTGCGTGGAAGTTCCAGCATAGTAGCAGCCATCACAGCAGGACCACAGTACTGTCCTGGCTGAATTATGTGATCACTATGCCAGAAATACATTTCTGTTCAAGCTGGGTGCAGGAGGGCTGCCTTTTTATGCCTGCTTATTGCTGTGTGTCGAAACATCACATGTGGATCGGAGAGCGCCAATGCTCCCTCTAATCCCAACCACCGCTGAGTGGAGCAGGTCACATCCTGAGCCGAATATAACTGTTGTAATCTTAAAATGGGCAAGGAGCAGTACAAGACCCTGCGTGGCTCCAGACTGTTGCTGAGCTGGGCTTCCTGTGTTAAATAAGCAGCCACTCACGCACACAGCTTGGAAGGAGCACTGGAGCCAAGATTTTCTATTTGTTTGTGACTCCAAAGGCTGCCTAAAGTACAGCTGATCATCCAAAGTTTAGCACTCTTGAAAGTTTGGGTACATTCTTGTGGCCTAACAGAACCCTGAATATATCTTCAATTTTCCTGCTCCGCTGAATATAAAGGGATTACTCCTTACAGATGAAATCATTTAACTCTGTGGCTGACTTTGCAGTAAAAAAACCAAACCTCTTTATAAGGCTGATCCCGTGGAAATGCATTATGAATACATAAACACTGTGCTAAAAAAAGAATGCTCCACACTTATGGTTACTTCTAGTTGATCAGAATTTAAAATCGTATAATCCTTCCCTATATATAATTATTTTCAGTTCTGAACTGGGCAAAATTAAACTATACAAAATCTTCTGTTCCAATTCATCTGCAGTTTGCCCTTGATTAAACTAATTTTGGCTACTAGTTCCTTCCTTCCTTCCTTCCTTCCTTCCTTCCTTCCTTCCACACCTCAACCTTAATCTCAGCCATAAATCAAAACATTAGAAGTCTTCACTATAGGAAGGGGATAGTTGAAGGGTACATAATGCTAACAATGCATTCAGACATCAAATCGAGCTGCAATTAGACTCCAATTGGATGTAAGCATGGTTGCAGCCTCCTCCCCTGTTCTTTGCTCCCCTTCTAGCACAACGGAGCTTGGTCAAACATTTCCTGATTTGATCAAGCTCCAGTTCACTACTATGTCCAAATGCAGTGCTTTGGTGAATTGGAAGTTTGTTTATTCCACACAAACAGGGATGCTAGCTTGTGAGAAGTAAAGCATTTCCAATTCATTGAGGGACTCACACTGAGACATCATGGCTAACTGGAGCTTTGTTAAGCCATGGAAGTGTTTAATTAAGCTCCATGCACTAAAGGAATTAGAAGGAGTGAAGGAGGTGCATGACCACAACAACTAACTGTATCTATGCCCAATCAGATCTTAATTATAGCTTCTCATGACATCTCAACACAGCCTTAGGAGATATGGGCCTGACCAGTGCATGGATGAAAGACCTTCTTGGAATCCCATTTCAACAGCCTTAAGTTCCATAATAGCAGATGGGATAAATAAACGTAAATTGGATTTTCTTGACAAAGATTAGGAAACCTGAATTTCACATCAAAGTCTATGTTTATGAGTTTCATCTCTTGTCTTCCATTTTTAAGTTATTAGGATATGTAAAAAAAAGGTTGAAGTTTCCAGCAAAGTTGGCTGTAATTGGTGAGACATGCTGTAAACTTTGTATTGCAAGAATATGGCCATGCACTTTTGATGCTGTGCCTATGATACTACCCATTTACAGCAGGTTATTAAAATGGGTATTTTTGGTATATTTTTACATTGTTTGTTTCATTTGAAATGTTTGTGAACTGCCTTGGATTTTCTTAAAAGGAGAAAGTGGGATAGAAATTTTTAATAAATAAGAATGAGGTGGTTTTAGAGGTTTTAAAAAACAGAACATTTTTGTACAGTACCCAAATGCTCCCTTTGAAAATACAGATATATTCTTATATGGATGAAAAAAAAATACCTAAATGCAAACTCCCAATGCAGGTTTAGGAACATCCAAAAGAGGACTAACTTACTGAGGTGTGCCACAACTTATATTTACTGAAACCATCGTGATTATTTGTTAGGAGAGTATAAAAATCACTTTGTATTGATTTTGACATCTTTAACATCAGGCAGAACTACCAGCATATTTTTATATCTAACAATAGAAAATTAGTTCCCTGATTACTGATGGTTACACAAGAACTGTTGAGAGCAATATTGTCCAGACAAGCAGCATGTGATTGCCCATTCAGTACAAAAGAGAAACATACCTGATGGCACTGGTATTTCTGGCCACTGTGTGACACAGAGTGTTGGACTGGATGGGCCTTTGGCCTGATCCAACATTGGCATCTCTTATGTTCTTATGTTAAGCCCTGTTTGCAAGTGACAGTCAATGAATGTACAGACTGTATACAATGTACACTTTTCTTTGTATGTGTGTTGAATAATTCTCATATTACATTCAATGTATCTGCAGCTGAACATCAGTGGCAGTCTTAGTGTTTCTGGGGCTCTGGGCAAAAGTGAAGGATGGGGCCTCCCACACCCCACATAGAGGCCCTTTGTCTTTGTTGCTTTCTCCTCAGCCCAATATGGGGCTTATGAAGCAGCGTACAG
Source organism: Gekko japonicus (assembly GCF_001447785.1). Lineage (NCBI taxonomy): Eukaryota > Metazoa > Chordata > Lepidosauria > Squamata > Gekkonidae > Gekko > Gekko japonicus. The sequence continues at coordinate 198,471 of NW_015163117.1, read as the reverse complement.
CACCATTCCGTGCAGATGTACTTAGAAGTTAAGTCTCTCTGTATGCAACAGGGCTTACGCCCAGGTAAGTGTGCACAGGATTGCACTGTAAGGCTATGATCCAATGCACATATACCTGGGAGTAAATCCCATTTGATACAATGGTATTTACTTCAGAGAAAACCCTAAACCAATCTTGCATCCGTGATTCTGTAAAAACACCCCCGAATTGGGAATGCTGTAGCTTTTTGCAGTGAGTTTTGCATCTCATGCCCCCACTCCTCTCCCTGCCAATCCGCAGGGCAAGGGCACACATCTTGCTTTTGACCTCGATCTATGCAGGCAGCGCAACAGATGGAATGCAGTGGTACTTAGCCATGCTGTGCCAAGGCAGGGCTGGTGCTTGCTCCTGCCTTTGTGCTGCCTTTTGCATAGGCTTTAATTCACCCAGAACGTACAAAACACATCTTTCTTAAAGAAGCAGGGAAATTAATAAAATCTGAAACCTCGCTTGAAATGGGTGGCTGGTTCTGGCATAATTCTGGGCCCAGAAAGGAGGATGAGCCAGGAAAGCAAAAGAGCCAACAAGAATACCATAGGATTATTTCCTTAGAGCTCCAGCAATTTTTTAATATACTTCTATGAGGTTTGCTTTTCATATGTTTATAGTCAGCTCCAATGGCTCAGCTTTTATTTTGGCTCTTGAAGCAAAGCCTGGCCCAGGGCTTGGCTCTGTCATCAGTCTGTGAGCAAAACAAGGGCAAAATGAATGAAAAACATACCCATCCCTCCTTCTCCTTTAACAATGATGGAGGGGGAACTTTCTTCTACATTTTGGGTATTATTTTATATGATCTATCAGACCAAACTCCCACATCTTGTTGAAGGAAAACAGGCCCTTGTGCTACTGATGACTTTGGTCTGAATTTTTTTGATGATAGAAACTGATACAACTACTCTGGAGGAATTTATCAGCATTACAAGCAAACACGACATGTTACATACTGGGATGAGCGTACTCTTAAAAAATAAAAACTGCATACCAATATCTTCATATGGCTACGGTATACAGGCCGTGTTCCCTGTAAGCTGAGTTAGTGTGAGCTAGCTCACAGTTTTTTAGCCTCTGGCTCACACATTTTTGTCTTAGCTCAGGAAGGATGGCTCCAGAGCAAACTAATTTCTGCACTGGACTGGCCAAATTGCTCGCTCACAACTTTAATGCCAGTAGCTCACGAAATAGAATTTTGGCTCACAGGACTCCACAGCTTAGAGGGAACATTGGATACGGGTCATACTGGCTACCTCTTCCACAGTCTCATCTTAGAGCACCCACTTACCACCACCCCTCTCTCTTCAGAATCTGTCAACATGCCCTTTTCCTCACTCAAGTTTATACCCTAACTTTCTGCTACAGATATCAAGACCCCCTTGTCATGATCATGGGCCTATAGTGGTGCAGCCTACAGGCTTGAGGGAGGCCTAGTGGCTCCAGGGAAGCCTATATGGGAGTAGTCCTCAAGGCCTAATTTCCCAGGTTCCTTCTGGACCCAATGATTGGGTAACAGGTGATTTTGGAGGGGAAAACTACACCAGCAGGGGAACAGAGGGTGGTTCCTGAGAAGAGGAGATAAAAGGCCTTGCCCAGAGTGGGAGGGTGTTCTCTCTCAGGGAGCAGGGCTGGTGGAAGCTGCTGCAGACAGAGGGATCCCTCATCCAAAAAGGGGTGAGTGAGACTGTGAACAGGTACCCAAGGAAGGCTAGGACTGTGTAGAGAGACACTTCAGGATGTATTATTTGACTGATTCACCTGCCTTTACTTTGCTAATTTTTCCTACTTGTTATTGATCTCAAGTTGTTGTTCAGTCTCTTAATAAAACTAGTCGTAACTCTGCCTGGGTCCTCACACCTCATTTGGTTTTGTACAAGAGGAGACCTGTTGTAAAAGTACTGTAACAAGGGGTTGGGTGGGTGCTCTGGGCCCTCCCAAGGAGACCCATACCAGAGTGGTGGCAACCATTAGTGAACCTTCCTAGCTGCTGCCTGCGACACCCCTCTACACAGAAAAATGGAACTCTCTCTCTCACACACACACACCCCAACACATACAGTGCCACCTATATGAAAGCCGGGGAATTTGAAAATTCTCTCTCGAATCAAGCCAGAGAATCACAGGTTGGACAAAGGCATTCCATGATGAGACAGTCAGATCTACATCAGAAACAGTCACACTCCTTATTTTGTGACTCTGTGGACTCTCCCACACCTTGGTCAAATTGAATGATTCATGTAGGACAAGAACCTAATATTCCATAGCCATCAAGAGTGTCCCTTACCACACAGGTCTTCATTGTAACCTAATCAAGTTCTTCATTTGCTCCATCACCTGCCCTATTAGCATCCCCTTTAGAGTCACTAAAGTACACAGAAAATCAGGTTCCCACCACTGCCAGATTATTCCTCTGCCAAGATGATACTCATGCTGCAGGAACCACACAATGTATAATGCCTTTGGTTTGTCTCTCATAACCGTCTGGTTTTTTTTGCTTTGCTCTCAGACATTCCTGTTTGTTCCCCCATGTCCCCATCCCACTCACTTTTTCTCCTCCACTCAGAATCCCTACTCCAGTAATTCCTTGCTCCCCCTCTCTCTTCCATTAACTTCCCCCTTCCCTTTCACTCCTAGGCTTTGTGCTATGTCTCTCCCTTTCCTTGTCCTCCTAACCTTACTCAGCTAAATATCACCCCCCGCTCCTTTTCACCTCTCATTCCAGATGTCTGTACTTGTCCCCCCCCATATCCAGATATAATTGCAGTTTTGAAATGACTGTTTAAAGTATGGAAGAAGCACAAGAGGGAAAGGTTAAATTGAACACCTTCTCCCTGCCCCATCCTTATCCAGTTTTCAGATGAGCTGCCTGGGGCTGCTAATTAGCTTTCAACAACCCCTGGAAAATTGTATTCACGGAGCATCCATGTCTCATCTAGGCTGATTATTTTCTTCCAGGTTTATGGGACTCACCTTCTCTCATTCTAATCTATCTTCAATGAGAGCAGGAAGATGGATGTGACTACATCAGGGAGATACGACTTTGTTTCTGAGAGTTATTTAACTGTTTTCAAGAGCCTTGTGAGCTACTGGTCACAAAACAGTGGCTTGGTGGATGAAGCTACTCAAAAAATGGCAGCTTGTACTAAAATAATAGCATTTTGGGGCAGGTCACCAGTATTTGTACAGAGAAACCCATTTTTTGCTATATCCCGAAACAAACCATCACCGCCACCCCAATTTGTGCTGGGCTCTAGCTGCAGCAGTCTGGTGACACATGGTGTTTTCCCATGTTAGGCCACATGGAACCTGACCTGGTAGCCCTGCAGTCCTTGCAGTGTCTACTATGTCCTTTTCCTTCTAGACTTCCTATTTTCCAACATGGGACTGTGAAAGGGGAGTGAAAAGGGGCACTTTTAAATATTACTCCTAGAATTTGGTCCCAGTAGTCATGTATGGCTGCGAGAGTTGGATCATAAGGAAGGCCAAGCACTGAAGAATAGATGCTTTCAAATTATGGTGCTGGAGAAGACTCTTGAGAGTCCCTTGGACTGCAAGGAAATCAAATAAGTCAATCCTAAAAGAAATCAACCCTGGGTGTTCCCTGGAAGGCCAGATAGTGAACCTGAAGCTCAAATACTTTGGCCACCAAATGAGAAGGGAGCACTCACTGGAGAAGACCCTGATGCTGGGAAAGATTGAAGGTAAAAGAAGAAGGGATGACAAAGGATGAGATGGTTAGTGTTATCAATGCAACAAACATGAAGTTGAGCAAACTCTGGAGGACGATGGAGGACAGGAGGGCCTGGCGTGATGTGGTCCATGGGGTCGCAAAGAGTTGGATTTGACTGTGCGACTCAACAGAATTCTGTGCTTCTTTTTCTATCTTTTATTCACATCTTTGCACTGTGTGGATGCTGAGTTTCAAACGATACATAAACCACACATGGTTGATAAATGGTCATTTGTTCATGTATTGTTGCATATAAGGAGTATTGTTTTATATTGGGGACATATGACTCCTTGTTGCATCTATGCATTGTTGGTCATTGCACTACTGCTGTGCTATAACAATAATTTGTTAGGTTTTTCCCCCCATGTGAACAAAGCAATCCAGTTCCGAATGACTGACATAGTGCAATGATAGGACATGTGTCTGCAGCAAAGTTGTCTTTAAAATGACAGTGTGCATGCTTGGACTATATCCCACAAAGTATTACAGTACTCTTAATGCTTACAACCCAAGTATCTGACATGTTTGTACTAAGTGACTTGGAATGTAGGACCTTTGATATCTTTCTGGTCTCCACTGCTGTGGAAAACACCCTCCATAAACAACATTGAGTGATCTATTCTGTGTTATTCACAAAAAGTGCCGTGCTTTCCTGTACGTTTTTTGTGACATGCATGAGCGTGCATTAGTTTTTCATGTTTTCTATAAATATTTTTCTATTCTAGCCCTCACCTTGTCTTGCCCTTAGGTTCAAGTATTTAGCTTGAAGCCACTAGTGACAAGGCGAGAAAGCCCAAAGGCCTATTTTTGGCAGGACAGTTCAAATAAAACAGATTCTAAGTGTTTAATTTCTTCAGACAAGCAGACTTGTAAGAAATAGTGATCCTGGCATTCATTCACCTAATAAGGCAATACTTTTATTACAGTTTACATAAACACAAGCTTGATGCTTGACCTCCACCAATTATTATTATAATCATCATCATCATAATCATTTATTATCATTATTATTATTGTTGTTGTTGTTGTTATTATCATTATTATTATTATCAAAAGGTTGCCCCATTACTTAGAACAAGGATAAATAAATGTGGTACATAAAAACTTTAGGAGATCAAAGAATGATACATTTTGGCATGGAGAACATACAGAGTATCACTGCAGACAGCCATGCTTAAATCCCACAAGTTGGTGATAATCGGATTAAAGCACAGTTAAGGGCCTAATTAGACAAGACACTGAGAGATCTGTGATCAGGATCTTTCCAACTTTTTGAGAAGCACAGGCCTTCATCTAGTGAAGGGGGAAGAGGGAGGCATAACATTTCTCTCCAAGTGTATTTGTAGCTCAAAGAGAGAAGGCCTTTGTTCCCTTATTTGGGGAGGAGGTTGATTGGTGACAATGGAAGGCCTTCACCCCCCTCCACCTCATGCCATAGTCCCAATTCAGTTTAAGAATCTGTCTGGCTGCTATTTATTCTGTAATCATGGGCTCCCGTGCTCTAACTTCCTCTTGTTTGAGGCAAATAGTTTGAGCCAGCACATGGAATTCAAAAGAAGCTTGTCATGTAAGCCATCGCCCTCACATTGTTACCATTAATTTATTTTGAGGGGAAATTAATTTACATGTTAAACTTTTACAATTGTTAGTTCATGCATCACAGAGGGGATGAGCACACTTCCTATTTATATGATTTAGTGGGACACTCCTAAAGGATGTTGGGTGCCAACATAAACAATTTTCTTAGTTTCTTTCTCCAACTCCAAGCAAATAATGTTGAAAATATAGTTGTTCCATTCAGCTTTCAAAAGATAAACAACTCCAATGATGATAAGAACCTGCCCTGGTATATAGGCCATAAAGCTATGTGAACTATTTCAGCACTTACTAGGAGCAAATCAGTGAACCAGGCAAAAGCAGTGGTTCTCAGTTTTCTTTTACCCTACAACACTGATTTGCCATTGTGTGTGTGTACAGTACCATCAAATCATAGCCAACTTATGGTGACCCTGTAGAATTTTCAAGGCAAGAGACTAACAGAGGTAGGGTTGCCAGGTCCCTCCAGGGGGTGGGGAAAACCCCACTTGATAGGCCCGTTCCCCACCGGTCCAGATTGGGCTGCTGGGGGGAACCCCGCCCCCAAAGTGTGAGTCGTGCCTGGTGTGAAGACATCACCCAGAGGTGACATCATCACGTCAGGCACATTGCAGGGGGACACTCTATCATTCGAGGGAAAACTCTATGGTTTTCCCTCAAATGATTGTGGCCCCACCCCCAACGTGCCCAACGCGATGACGTCACTTCCAGGTGATGTAATCGCGGCGTGCGCACAATGCGCGCACACAAGAATACTTCCAAGGAGCTCCGGGACTCCCCCCACTAAATTGTGAGTAACACTTGGCAACCCTAAACAGAGGTGGTTTGCCATTGCCTTGCTCTGCATAGCAACCCTGGTATTCCTTGGAGGTCGCTCATCCAAATACTAACTGGGGTCGACCCTACTTAGCTTCCAATATCTGACAAAATCAGGCTACCCTGGGCCACTAGGAGCCCTCATATGGCAGCTGAAAAACTGTAACTTACAAAAACTTGCTAATGGTGGATTAGTTGTCTTTGTTTCAAGCTTTCAGCCTTTACCGATCTTCTCATGGTGAAGCTCCTGCTAAGCTCCCAAAGAATATTAGAGTTCCTAATACAGTTGCCAGCTCCAGGTAGGGAAATTCCTAAAGATTTAGAGATGAAGCCTGGAGAGGTCAGGGGAGGGACTGCAATAGGGTTGTGACAGAATGAACTTTTTAAGAGGCTTAGAAGTGCTGTACCAATAACTAAAGGATTGTGAAGAGTTAATTCTTCACAGAGCCAAAGAACCTTGAATGATAGGCTGCTCTAAGCAATCTGATTGGTTAGCGTCAGCTGAGCAAAAAAAGTCTTGAGAGAGCTGGATACTGAGGAGATTCCTGCCTCAACTGAGAAGAGATGTGTTCTAAGACTGTCTGAAAATAGCCATGACAGAAAAAGAGTTTAGTGCTAACAGATTTCAGCCCTGATTGAATTCAGCATTAGCTGAGAGCAGTTTGAACACAGACAGAGAACTAGGTGAAGAGTTTGGCAAGGAACATAAGAACATAAGAGAAGCCAATGTTGGATCAGGCCAATGGCCTATCTAGTCCAATACTCTGTCACACAGTGGCCAAAAAGACCAGGTGCCATCAGGAGGTCCAGCAGTGGAGCCAGGACACTGTAGAGACTCAAGAAGAGTACTGGTGTTCCAAGAGAAGGGGTTTGGGTACTGGAGAGAGTGTTCCAGCCTTCTGGGCACCGAAAGAGTCAGCAATTACTCAAATAAAGTGTACTACAGTGTTTGGGAAAACGCTGGGGAAAAGCCTCTCAATATAAAGATCTAAGTAACTGTGAATAAACTAAGAACCTCTCATTGGCCTGATATACAAGATCAAAAGTCTGTGCTTGTACTAGTTTTACCTCAGTAATTACAACCCCTGATTTCACCTGACCTTTCCCTTTAATGTTAAATAAAACCTTTTGTTATTTTTGAATTTTAAAAGCATCTCAAGTGCCGTTTTCAAGGGTTTAAGGGCACTCCTACCCCTTTCCTCAGGTTCCTGGACTGAGTAAATAGTCAAAATATACCTACCTTACTGACAGGGTGGGACAGCCAAAGTTTCTTCAGGGGAGAAGAAAACACATTACCAGGGCCGCTCAGCCAGTGAGAGGACAGAAGAACAGAGGGAAAATATAGCCTCTGAGGGAGGGATGTAGAAGGGGTCCATCATTAGGGTATAACACTAAACAGTCCACCCTCCAAAGCAGCCCTTTTTTGAACAGGAACTGATGAGTGTAGTCTGGAGACACATTGTAATTCCAGGAGATCTTCAGGCTCCACCCAGAGGTTGCCAACCCTAGTTCCTAAGACGAGTGTCTTGAAATAACTGACATAAAAGTAAAATGAACATTCCATGAAATAATGCAATGAAAGGCCTTTCCTGCAATATTAATGTCTTATTTTAAAAGTGTAATCTGATAGGAAGGAGTTAACAGATCCACCTATCATGGTAGATTTATCACCAACTAGCCATTCTTGGGGGTGACATCGAAGAAACGTAGGTCCAATAAGCACAGTGATTCATTTCTCCCCATATTCATACTCATCCTACATAGCTGATGACAGCTTTGAGAACCACATGCTATAGGAAACAGCAATCATTGGAATGCACTTGTAAGGGGGAAAAGCAGAATAAATCAGGCTCAGGAAATCTGTACAAGTCCTCTTGAAGACTCCTTGGTGGTTGCTTTATTGAACTATTTATTTTAAGGTCATAAACTCAAGAATGTGTGATTACTCTAATAGGAGTAATTCATCCCTTTTAACTTTCAAACAAACAAGAGTGAGTTATTCAACAAGTGGGTCCTCCTCTCTTCTGTGTTGCTGCCTCACAGTTTTGCGTATTATAATTTGCAATCACTATTAACTTATTTAAGGTGAAAAAGTTTTATGCCCAACCTATTTACATATATGGGCTGTATTCCATACACATTTTATTCACAAGGAACGGTGTAGATCTTGATTTTCCTAAATGGAGCATTTATTTATTAATAAAATAGATGATCTTTTTGGAAATAATTATACTTCATATGGCTTTCCACTTACATATTTCTGTTCAACTGTATGCCTCTTCTCTGACTTTCACCAAATATATGATGCTATCCTGATTGTCCAGTATGCTGTCTTAATGAACTGTGGAGGGGCAGACAAGCCCTTGTATGAATTAAAATATTGCTGTTGTTTCATTACTTAAGAAAAGTCATATAATATAATTAAAAATAGTTCAGGGAAGATTAGTATCTTTTGGCATTAAATTAACATATGGTATTAAAAAATGGCCAACCTTGCAAAAAAAAAAAAAAAAAGGAAAATATTTCCACTGTGGGGGTTCCATAAAATACTGGAACATCCTGAACATAAATGGTATCTCCTGGATGTTAAACAGAGCACTGTTTAAAAAATGTTTTAGGGTGGGAGGGTCTTTATCCCTGGTGGGAGGAAGAGACTAGAGATGCCAGAAGCTAGAGCTTATACGCATTTTGAACTAATATGTAAAATTAAAAGATAAATGAAAATGCTCGTAAAATGGGATTTTTAAAGATAGCACAAATACCATAATAAGTATATTCCAGCACGCTGCAATATAAGACGTGATTTAATATACAAATGCTCTGGGGAGGTCTGGAAAGGCTTATCTGCTTAGAAAAGGAGAGGAGACACAATGAACACAGAATTTAATTTACCAAGTTAAGGTTTAGTAGGGAGAAAAAACATACTAGAGCACTCCAGAACAGTTGCCCACCTGACCTAGACAGTGGAGAATCTTATTTTATTCTTCATACAAAATCTTACTGAAAGAAACCTAGAATGTGGATCTCTTGATATAGTCCAACAGCCTTTATGTCAAACCCCCATACAAAATAATGGAGTGGATTGGTTCTATTCATTATATGAGACAAGAGATGTGGCTGCCACTGGGGAAACTGTGACAATATATTATAGTATATTGTGACAGTATATTACAGACCAGACAGCCAGCCAGAAGATCTAGATGATGCTTTCCCTTGCCACTGCTAGCCAAGGGAGACTATTCCACCAGGGGTTGAGTTCTTCCAGATGTTCAGCCCCACCCTATGATCAGGGTTGAAAAGGGGCTGCTACCTGGGGGTTGTCTGTGCTGCTGCTTGCCAGGGGAGGCTATTCCATCAAGGGCTGAGTTCCCCCAGCTACTCATGCTTTGGGTCTTGCTTTGTAGGAGAAAAGTGGGATAAAAATATTCACATAAAATAAACAAACTACAAAAATCTCACTGAACAAAGACACAGAGAACAGGAAAAGGGGGGATCTGCTATCCTGACTTAATCTTGATCATTAGGGAGAAACTTATTGATTAAATGAATGTGATCGGAGTCTTGGGGGGAAATGACCATGTCCACTTGGAATATGTTGATAGCAAGGGATGTGAAAAGTTCAGAAGGAACATTTTCAAAGAACTCAGAGGGAAACTGACTTCCATGGGGACTAAAGTGAAATACTGAAGGCACAACCACAAACTCAACAAGAAGAAAAAATGGGAGCAAACGAAAGAAGCCTGTGTTACTGCAGAAGGAACTCTCTGACAAGCTGAGACTTAATACAAAAATGCTTAAGGAGATGGAAAGAGGAATATATAGCCAAAGATGAATACATTAGAGTAGCCGCAACCTGCAAAAATGGAGTCAGGCAGGCTAAAGTCCAGAAGAGGTTTGCAAAGGATGCTAAAAACAATACTTTTTTTTTTTTGCTATTTTCAGAGTAAGGCAAATCTGTTTGGATAAGATGGTGACATCTTAATAGGTGACAGGGACAGAGTGGAAGTAAACTTTTTTTTGGGGGGGGTGGGCCATTTTCCACACAGGACATTGCGTCCAAGGCTAATTTAGCATGCATTGGATAACATGGTTTTAATGTACTTTAGCAAATAGATTTTCCTGTTTTGCACAGGAAAATCCAGCTGCAAAGGATTGCTAAAGCACATTGAAAGTGCATTACCCAACGTGTGTGAAATTAGCCCAAGTCATCAATTTAGGCACAGGGGGAAAAAATCAAATAAACAATTCTGCATTGGTTTGCTCCCATCTGGAATACTGTGTCCAATTCTAGGCACCACATTTTAAGATGAATGGCAACAACCTAGAGTTTGACATCCAGAGGAAGATAACCAGAATGATGAGGAGTCTGAAACACAAGTCCTGTGTGGAAAGGTTAAAAGATCTGAGAATGTTTAGCCTTGAAGACCAAGGGGAAAAACAACCCCTGTCTTTAAATACTTGGATGGCTATCAAGTAGAAGATGGAGCAAACTTGTTTTGTGTTGCTCCAGGGGGCAGGATTAGAATTTATAGACAGAAATTAGAGGGAAGTAGATTTTGACTAACTGTTAGGAGATACTTTATAACAGCACGAGCTGTTAAAAAGTGGAACAAATTGTTTTGGGGCAAAGGGCCATCCATCATTGGAGCTCTTTAAGTTGCCATCTGTTGGAGATGCTGTTGTTGTGTATACCTGCACTGAGCAAGGAGTTGGACTAGATGATCCAACTCTGTGACTCTACGAACATGGGCAACGAAAATACCACACACTTCCTTTCTGTGACATGGACATGCACAACAGATTGGTATGTCATATTCTGGGCAGAATTCCTAGTGGGGAAGAATATGAAAGTATCCTTCCAAGGGCTGGCTGAACATTTTACAGATTACTGACAACAAATGAGCAAATAGCATCCATGTAGATATAGTCTACTGAGATTCTGTTCCCCTGTCTCAGTGCCCTGTCCAGGACCCTGCCAGTTCTGAGAATATGTGTCAGTATTGGGAGTGCATGACAGGATTGGGATTCTGATAGTATACCGCTCTCCCTGCTGCCCAGCCATCTCCCTGCCTGAGCTGGTAAAGGTGGTCTTGGACATGGTGTTGGAGATTCTTAAGGTAATGTTGATGGGGGGGAGAGACTTCAATATCCATGCTGAGGCAACCTTGTTGGAAATGCCTCAGGATTTCATGGCCTGCATGACAACCATGGCCTGGCGTGATGTGGTCCATGGGGTCGCAAAGAGTCGGACTCGACTGTGTGACTGAACAACAGCAACATGACAACCATGGGCCTGTCTCAGATAATAACTGTGCAGGTCACTCTCTTGAACTGGTATTCTGCTCTGGGCAGGAAAAAGGTGATCTGAAGGGGGGGGGGCTGAAGATGGTCCTATTATCATGGACAGATCACTGTTTGCTGGAGTTCAGACTTACAGGAATACAAAGACTCTGCAGGGTTGATGGATCACTTAAGATGATTCAACCCCATAGGCTTATGGATCTGACTGGTCTTCAGAAGGCATCAGAGGATTTTTCTACTGATATGGTTGGAGCTCCTGTGGATGTCCTGGTTGACCTCTGGAAGGAGAAAATGATCCAGGGAAGTGATGTGATTGCTCCCAGACACCCTTTCTCAGGTCTCAGAGTCAGGGCAGTCCCTTTGTCGACAGAGAAAGACTCTGAACAAATTTGACAAGTCATGGCTAGAGCTCATTTTAAAGACTACTCTGTGGCAGTGATGGCAGTGAAGAACCAGATTTCTCCACCATCCAGGGCCGGCTCGCCCACTAGGCGAGCTAGGCGCTTGCCTAGAGCGCGCCGGCCCTCAGGGGCGCCAAACTGCGCCCCGCCCCCCACCCCTGCGCGCCCCTCCGCGGCTGAGCCACACTACAGCCCTGCGGGCCGAGGGCGGGCTCCCTTGCCTCCGACGCCCGCCCTGCCGAGGGGGGGGGAAGCGGCGGTGAGGGCGGGCTGCGGTGTGGGAGGGAGCCAGGCGCCACAGGATTGGAGAGCCAGCCGTCTGCCTGCCTGCCGGAGTCCGGGCTGCTGCAGCGGGGAGGCGCGCTCGTCTGGAGCCCGGGCGGGAGAGCAGGGGGCAGAGGAGGAGGACCCCAGCCAGGGCAACCCTGAGACCCCCTCCCTGCGGGACTGGCTGGGGACTGCCGCTGAGGGAGGGAGGGAAGGCGGGGTGGAGGGAGGTGGCACGTCCGGCCTGGAAGGGCATCTGGAGGTGAAGTGGAGGAACGGGGTGGGACAGATGGGGCTTTCCCAGCAAGAGGCGCCCAGAGGTGGAGTCGCCCTGGCAGGGCTGCCTCTGCGTTGCGAGCCTCCGCACCACCACCCCAAGTCCTGGCCGGCAGCAGCCCTGCTGCTCCACTTCGGAAAAGCCTCTTCCGAAGACGGCAGGGCAGGGCTCGGCTAAGAGACCAGGAGGGGTGATATGCCGCTGCCCCCCCCAAGAGAGGAAGCCTCTGGCCAGCCCTGCAGGGGAGGGGGGTCGGTGGAGGCAGCCCTCATGGGGACGCGACAGGTTGGGCCAGGGGGGACACACACAGCCCTCGCTGAGCCCTGGGCGCCCAGTCTCTCACCTCTGCCTGGCAAGTGCACCCAGAACAGATATCTGAGGGCAGGATGTCCCTTCTTGGAGTCAACCTTGCTGAGAAAATCTTTGCTGAAATGCAAGTCTAAACACTGCAAGGATGTTCTGAGAATAGGAACGGACTCTTGCACACATAGGATGAAGGTCCAAGGCTACAGGGACATCTGGGGGGGGGGGCTGGCAGACTGGGTCCAGAAGATGTTAAATTCCTCTCTGAGATAAGGGGTGGTCATCCCTGCCTTAAAGCAGACAGTGGTGCATCCACTTCTAAAGACACCCACTATAGGCTTAGGAGAGTCGCATGACTACTGACCAGTCACAAAGGTACCATTCTTGGGCAAGGTGGTGAATGAGTAGTGGCTGGGCAACTTAAGGAATTCATGAATGAAGCAGATTGTTTGGATCAGTTCCAATACAATACAAAAACCTTTATTGGCATATAAAATCAGTAAGATAAGAACTTCGTCAAGCTAAAATTACATCTATAAATCTTAGAACAAACCAATTAAGAATAGTTTCTTGCTACCAAAATTTTAGACAAAAATTCAGCAATCTGTACAGTCACTTCTGGTGTCTTATCAGCAAGGAGAAACCTGACTGCATTATCAGAATTGATCCTACTCAGTAAGGGCTTAATCAAAAATAGTCAATGTGAATGGAAGGGGCAGCGTAGCAGAATATGATCTAAGGTATCGAGTTCTCTAATTGAGCAGATCAGTTCCAATCTGGTTTCAGACTTTGTCATGAGACTGAAATAGCCTTGGCCACCCTGGTGGATCAGTCATCTGATTGGAACAGTCATTCAGAGATTTGGGATGAGTTGCCATCAATATGTGGATGATACTCAGCTTCATCTCATGCTTCCAGCAGATTCCACGGAGACTGTGGAAACTGTGAACAGTGTCTGGAGGCAATTTTGGAATGGATGAGGACTAATAAACTGAAATTTAGTGGAACAGATATGTTTTAAATAAATAAATAAATAAATAAAGTGTTGTTTTCCCATTTGTTTTCATTATCTAAAGGAAACGAAATCAGTGTGGACTTTCTGGTCCTCCCCCCCCCCCCACGATTCATCTGGAAACAAATGCATACTCCTTATAGAAGTGTCCCCATCTGAGCCTATAAGTAGATCTGTCTGTACAGCAGTTTTACAGGATTGCGCTGTTAGGCTGGCTTTTGCATACTGCAAAGACATACTTGGGTGGATGAATTGCTTGTTATTTTATTTGCATTGTGGTCTCTCATATTTCTGCACGTGAGACTCTTGAATAACTAAAGTTGGTTCCAAACACAATAACTCTTTAGCTTTGGCACCAACTGGTCTCTTGTGTAATAAAGATGAAATAAATACCACTTAAAATGAAGTATTTCTGGGCGTTGTTTTGTTTTGTTTTACCCTCTCAAGAATGCTGCTTTCTTTCACATCTCAGACTAAGAAATAATCTAATTTTGAATATTCCAATTAGTTAGTATCCAAATAGTTCTTTGGAGTTTATTTCTGATTATCTGTCTCAGGAGAAGTGGACAAAGAAGGCGATTCTAAAATTCATACTACAGTGTTACCCTTTAAGGGAACACAAGTTCCTTAATTGAATTTCCACATTTTCACATACATATTTTTATTTACAGTGGCAGCTAATAGGACATTGCAGCAGATAAGAGGAAATATGACCCTCTGCTGAGGAGTGACTGAGGAGCATAAAAGTCCCCATATTGCTACTGGTGGAAATTATAAAGTGGGCATGGAAGCATGAGGAGTAGATATAACCAGCTTCAGCACCATAAAGATATGCAGCTACAATATGGCTAGGCTCATGCAGTGTGGGCACTGATGTCAACAACCGACTCATGCAGTGGCATTGTAAGGAGAGTTACTTTTTTTGAAGCCCAGTGATTTCAATGCACTTAAATGGGTGCAACTCTGCTTAGGATGACATTACTGTCCAGTCAACAATCACACAACTGCATGGTACTGGCTACAGTTTCCTCCTGTTTCCACTGTCATATCACATCTAACCCACTAGTAATGACACGGGGAGTCCTTTTCTCATCAATCACTCATCAACAGATGGACTACTGTAATCATGTGATTTGTCCATGAAGTCATCAGGTCACTGTGATGTCATTGTCACATAGCTCCTTATAGTAAAAAAGACTGAATAACAGTGTGGGCAAATACTGTCAAAGACTGGGGAAACAAAGAAAAGTGAGATCAAGGAGAAAAGCATCATAACTATACATTCCCTTCCTCTCCCCACAACAGACACCCTGTGAGGTAGTTGGGGCTGAGAGAGCTCTGAGAGAACTGTGACTGACCCAAAGTCACCCAGCTGGCTGCATGTGGAGAAATGAGGAATCAAACCTGGTTGTCCAGAATAGAGTCTGCCACTCTTAACCGTTAAACCAAACTGATTCTTAACCACTACACCAAACAGGGAGAGGTGCATTACAATACACACAACAACACAAAATGAGGCAAATAGTTTTCACTCATACCTTGATGATACAGTGGGAGAAATGGTCACTTTATCAGACTACAGAAATGACAAGAGCCCTCTTATGTCTGGACATAAGGAGGCATGCTTGGACTTGTATGGCAGCCCACCTAGATGGAGAGTGGGGAGGCGTGTCTGGGCTTGTACAGGCAGGCCACCTAGTTGGAGCTTGAAGCCCCAGGACAAAGGCAGGCAGGATCCTGGAACCTGCCTGCAGATTGGCCCCTGAGGGCAGCTAGCCAATCTGGAGCCTGGAAGCCATTTGAACTCACCAATTGCATGGGGGCTGGGAGTGGCTTAGGTGTATATAGTTAGGGCAGTTGCCCCATGTAAAGTATTCCTGTTGAGATGCAATAAACTGATGTTTGCTGAAATCACTGCCTTTGCCTTTGCTGTTTTAAACCCAGGCCTCGGATGGGGCTGGAGCACCCCAGAGCGGCACTCCAGGAGTGATGCGTCCGGGGGGTGGGCATATGACAAAGCCCTGCCCCTTGCTTCCAGTCGCCCTCTCCTTCCAGCCCTCATTTCGTCGCAGGAGGAGGAAGAAGCAGGACGGTGAGTAGGCTTCCTCCCCGCCCCATCCCTGGCTGCCTCCGGCCACTCCACGTGGCCCAGGCAAGGCCTTCCCGCCCCATCCTTGATCTTCCCTGAGCCGCATGCCCCGGGAAAGATCGAGGCCCCTGTCCCTGCCTTGTCCAGGCTTCCTGGAGCGACCTGGACTAGGCCCCCGTCCCCATCCCTGCCTCGTTTGGGCTGCACAGTGATGCTCTGCATTCTTGGTGCTTGGGGGGCAAAAGTGGGAGGGCTTCTGGGGTTCAGGCCCTGCTGGTGGACCTGCTGAGGGCCCCTGGTATTTTTGGCCAATGTGTGACACAGTGTGTTGGACTGGATGGGCCACTAGCCTGATCCAGCATGGCTTCTCTTATGTTCTTATGTCTGGCGCAGTGATGCTCTGCATTCTTGGTGCTTGGGGGGCAAGAGTGGGAGAGCTTCTGGGGTTCAGGTCCCGCTGGTGGACCTCCTGAGGGCCTTTAGTATTTTTGGCCTATGTGTGACACAGAGTGTTGGATTGGATGGGCCACTGGCCTGATCCAGCATGGCTTCTCTTATGTTTTTATGTCTGGGAAAAAAAATAAAATAAAAAAATGTTCTTATGTCTGGCGCAGTAATGCTCTGCATTCTTAGTGCTTGGGGGGCAAGACTGGGAGAGCTTCTGGGGTTCAGGTCCCGCTGGTGGACCTCCTGAGAGCCTCTGGTATTTTTGGTCGATGTGTGACACAGAGTGTTGGACTAGATGGGCCACTGGCCTGATCCTGCATGGCTTCTGGGGTTCAGGCCCCACTGGTGGATCTGAGTGGTGGGTGTCGTCTGCTGACTCGCTTCCGGTGATGCCAGGGGGTGTGGCCTTCTGACACACTTCCGGTGATGTCAGGGAGTGTGCCCTTCTGACACACTTTCGGTGATGTCAGGGGGTGTGGCATATGCTAATGAGTTATGCTAATGAGCTCCTGCACCTCTTTTTCTACTAAAAGACCCCTGGTTAAACCCACTATTTAACAAGTCCAGCCAAGTGTTCTAACAGCAAATGTAGATTGGCATGGGAAGTTTTCAGGTGAATTGGAGAAAAAGAGGTAGCAGGATTTGTTGGCCAGTTGCAGAAGAGATGCTTCAAATATTCTCCTCATGTAAATTCCTCACCTGGCATTCTTTTCAAAGAGGAACAAGCATGGATTCTCTATTATGACCTTTTTAGTTCCAATTTTTGCACAAAGCTCTGTGCATGTGCAGCTGGCTACCTCTTTTAGTTCCACTGGTTCCTTTGTGTCATTTCCCCTCATTAACATTATTAATGTGCAAGTATGCCTTGAGCAAACACTACAATAAAATAGTCTTGAAGTAAGTGTATGTATGATTGCACAGAGATGCTTTTGCAGATGAGCAAGTGAACTTGTACGTCTCAATTTAAAATGCAAAAAAGAAAAAGAAAGGTTACAGAAAGTGAAAGTGAAGCTCTTTCAAGGGAAAGCTTTGTCTTTACCATTTTAAATTTTACTAATTTTATCAAGAGAATCTCCTGCAGTCCATATTCATGCTTAAAAAGTAGTAATTATGTCTGTTGATGCTTCCTCCCAGCTAAGTGTGCAGAGGTAAGCAAAGTTAGCAGAAAACATTAGTGTGACTGACAGATGCTGAATGTTCAGAAAAGGAGACTTAGAAATGGTAGATGAAAGGGGGGGAGTGTTGGTACCAATATAAAAAGAAAGGTAAACTTAAGTATTTAGAGCCAAAGTGGTACAGTGGTTGGGCAGTTGGACTAAGACCTGGGAGGCTGGACTTCATAACCTCAGCTCAGCCATGGGATTTATTCACCTTGGCTCAATTACTCTGTTTCAACCTAACCTAGGATGCTGTGAAGACAAAAGGAGAGGAAGGGAGAAGAACTGAATTCTTTGGAGAAAGGGTGGGGGGAAAGTAGATAGATAGCTTCAACTTAATTATGTTCCATCGTCTTACCAGAATTTTTATTGGTCTTATTCTGTCTGCTTTTTACTTGCTCAGTCCATAATGTAGGGTAACGAGAAGCTATATCTAGAAATTAAGGAGAATAAAATTAGGTACTGAAAATATAAATCAACAACAGACAATGACAAGATGTACCTTTATGAAGACCATGCTTAAAAAGGGGGTGATAACAATATTTGTTTTATTTTTTCCTGTTTAATATTTTTTCCCTTAACAATTTATTGAAATTAAAATGATTGCAAATGATTGCAAAGCTTAAGAACATTATAACAATATTTTAGATATACCAGTGAGTGCAGTCCAAGTAGAAATGGTTCAACATAAGCTACCATATATACCTTCAGTGGCAAAAATACAGAATATATGGTTATGAAATCCATACCCAAAGTTCCTGGCACAAATTTCAGGAATGTGCAAATCTAACAGTATAATTCTTCAAAGCTCTAGCCTATCTAGTTACTTTAGCAAGTTCAAATTGCAACAGAAGAGTCTCATTTTAAATTCCAAAAGTATTAGTCAATCAGATAGACACAGCTGGGTCAGCAGACTGCCAGCTATAGGAATTAACAACGAGGACAAAAGAACATGAGGCACTTATAAATGAGAAGCTTCCAGATTGTAGGTGAAGCTGATTTAGGCTGTGATCACACACACTAAATGATCCACTTTCAGTGCACTTTTGAATTTGATTTTGCCAGTTCACACTCACTTCCACACTGTCGTTTTTATCACTCGTTTGTCCCTATTGCTTTGCCCCCCCCCCCCCACTTTCCACATATGTTTTGCTCCCTCTGGGACATTGGGAGAAAAAAACCCCGGAAGCAATAGGGACAAACAAGTGACAAAAATAACAGTGCAGGAGTAAAATCCAGTTGGAAAGTGAAATGAAAGTGGATTATTTAGTGTGTGTGATCGCAGCCTCAGACAAAGACAAGACTCTATTGGTGGGTATCCATAATTTTTTTAAAATAAAAGAAGTGGAATATTAATAGGAGACTATGCATTAGATCCATTGGAAACTTTCTGCATTTGTGGATTGGGGGCAGGTTCACTTTCCCCTCCTCCAACCACAGATGTCTGGTTCCCCCTTCTTGCTGTGCATGGGGGTTGCAGAGAGAGAAGAAGGAATCATGCTCTGCAAACAGAAATCCCCTCCCTCTGTGGAAACCTTCCAGTGGATCCAAGCCCATATAGAATAAATGCATGGAAGCAGATCAACAACAATAACAGGAGATTTTGGGTGCCAATAAGTTTACAGGAAGATGTTCCATGTTTCAGTACTACAGCACATATTTGACATGTAGAGGGTATCTAGTTAAAATCCCTGGCACCTGTAGTTAAAGTATTTTTCAAGGTATTGGGAAAGACTCCATAGAGCGACTCCCTCCCTATATAACATTCAGTTTTTATTTTCATGGTCTTCCCATTTAGTTTGTCAAAATGCTCACCTTCTTCATCACCTTGGGGCTGAGTCTCCAGTGCAGGAGCTGAAGCATCATCTGAATTCAAAATGAAAAAGATTTGCAAGAAGACTACATTTATGAGAGTAAGCGAAATATGTGTATCTGCATGAGTGATGCTACTGATTGGCAGTAGCCCTGCCAGTTAATAGTTAAGCAAATATGGAGTTAGTGCAGCACATAGAACAGCATTAAAATGTTATACATTTCAGTGATAACTTAATGACAGCATCTTTGGAGGTTCCTTCCAGGGGTAAGAAAACTCCTGACAATTAAGGGACTGTACTTTATGAAGTTGCATAGGTGAGTCACCCCAGAAACAGCCTTCATCATGTTGCATCTTTGCCCATGTTTTGCAGCTGTACTGTACACATCACCTGAGTTTATGCCTCAATGGAGGTCAATGCCAGAGGACATTTAAAGATCCCACTGGAATACTGCAGGCCATCTATGATGGCCAGTCTTCTTATACCTCATGTAACCTTTGAAGGAAGCAAGGCGGCCTCTGAACACCATTCCAGAAACTCAACGATGACTATATCTAGTATATTTATTATAAAAACAAATGTAGTCTCTCAGGATGCTGCAAATGATCTGTTTTTGTGATACGAGTATCACTTTGTGATGTTCTCTGATACTTCTAAGCAACATTGAATTAAATGAGAGGACCAGAGTAGCTGGCAGAAGAGAAAGAAAAGGATAATAGTTGACATATGAAAGCCAAAACTGTTTGGAACCAGGACAAATATTTTTTTGTATAGTGGCTACACTGATGAAGGATTTGTTTGTATGTGTTGAAACAATCCGGCCCCCGCAGGAGACAGCCCACGGCATGCCTCCTGGGGCCGCGTTTGCCTCCTCGTGAGGAGGAATAAGGAAGGGCTGCAGGGCAGCCTAAATTCCAAGAGGGGGAGCGGAGCTTACGTTGACAAAGCACCAGTTTTGGGCTGTCACGGCCCGGGCTTTGGAATTGTTAGGCCTTTCTGGAATGAAGTTTGGCACTCACTCATTCAAAATAGGAGCAGCATCCACGGCGGCAGCCTTAGGCTATCCCACTGCCGATATTCAGAGGGTGGGCACGTGGCGATCTGCCGCTTATAAACGTTATGTGCGCCCTCTTCCCTTATTATAAGTTACTGTTTGCAATGCTGTTTGCGCTGTTGGGTTCCGGTGTTCACTGTCGTTTCTTCCTAGGAGCTGTGTTTTGTGGCAGGAGACGGATTCTCATCTCCGGACACAGCTACATCTTCTGGGCGGCTCATCGGGCCAATCGATCAGCCATTGGCTCGCAACTGGGCCTCAGCCAGTGGGCTACGTTAGAGTGGAGGGGGCGCCGGGGCCTGCGTTGGCCGGGCCTCCTCCCTTTTCTGTTTAAGGACAATTCAGCCTTGCCACCAGATGTGTTGGTTATCCACCTGGGAGGTAATGATTTGGGATTCCTGAAAGGGAAGGCCCTTGTGTGGCAAGCCAGGGATGACCTGGAGTGCATTAAGCGCCAATGGCCAGACACAGTAATTGTGTGGTCAGCCATGATTCCACACCTGGTATGGCGTAGCACTTGGGACCCCAAGGGGATTGAGAGGGCTCGGCGTAAGGCCAATGGGGAGCTTTATAACATTTTAAAGGTTGGATGGGGCCACTACTTTCCTCACCCCCAGATTTGGCTTGATTTTCCGGACCTGTACAGAGGGGATGGCGTGCACCTTTCCGAGAATCGAAATGACATCTTCCTTCAGGATTTGCAGCAAGGGCTTAAGCTAATTTTAGGTGTTTGAGTGGGCGCAGGGGCCTAAGCAGAGGCTTGACCCTTGCGGTGGCAGAATTAGGTTTAAATAAAGTTCAGCGGCTCCGCAGGCCCCAACCCGGGGCCGTGGTGTCTTGCCGTTTATACGGTTAAGGATGGGGGTCAAAGCGACACCAGGCCTTGCCATGCCGCTGTTTTCATGTTTGCCCTTTGCCGTTAAGTTAATATTTTAATAAAGTGGCCTTATTTCATCCAACCTTGTTGTCTGACTATTTCTTCCGTCGGGGGGGGTAAATATCTTTCTGTTTGCATCAGGCTCTCAATAGGGTGCCATAGGACTCTTCTCATCATATGTCCGCAGGGAGGGCGGGGTATAAATACAAATAATAAATAAATAAAAATATGTACAATTTAATAAATCATTATTTCTTTACGGGCATTGGATACACTACTGCGTTAATGGCATGAAGCTTGAAATCTAGTTACTAGCACATTCTCCCCCAGGAAGGAATTCACAGAGGTGGAAGAACTTGTAAGGATTAATTCTCAGCAGAAATTGCACTTTTAAGGAAAGTTACACACAGAAAAAAAATATTAATGAGGCAGCAAGATAACATAAGGAACCTTTCAGACTGAATTCAGTCCAGTGTCCCCCTCCTGTCCCTGTACAGATGATGCAGCCCTAAAAGAAACAAGCACTGTTCTCTGAACTGTCTGCCATTCTTAGTGCTGCCTAGCAATAATAACAGGTATTTTTAAGATCATAAGCTTTTATTATCCTTCCTGAATAAATACTCACTTCCTTAAATTATCCTTTATCCCCTTAAGCACCATGTCAGGTTCACAGTCATTGCAGCTAGGGGGGGATTTCAAGATAATTTAAGCACAATAACAGTGATTCTTGGGGAAAATCATTTGGGGAAATGTTGGATGGGCTATGCTAAGCATATCAACAATGCGAGGAGGGTCAATAGGTGCTGCTATTTTTTAAGCTGTTCCTATTGAGCTGCGGTGGCTCAAGTGGTTAAGACGCTGAACGGCAGGCTGTGGAACGTCAGTAGTTCAGCAGTTCGAGACCTGAGTTGCCGCATGACAGAGTGAGCTCCCGTCTCTAGTTCCAGCTCCTGCCAACCTAGCAGTTCGAAAGCAAGAAATTGCATGTAGATAAATAGGTACCACTTCGGTGGGAAGGTAATAGCGTTCCGTGCGCCTTGGTGTTTAGTCATGCCGGCCACATGACCACGGAAACGTCTTCGGACAGCGCTGGCTCTTCGGCTTTGAAATGGAGATGAGCACCGCAACCCTAGAGTCAGACTCGACTGGCTTTCGAGCAAGGGAACCTTTACCTTTACCTTTATTCTAAAATAGACTGTGGTATGTCCGCTTCTCAAGAATCCTACCCTTGATCCAAGAGATCTCAGTAATTAACAACCAGTCTCAAACGTCCCATTCTTGAACACAGTGATTGAATGGGTGGTGGCTGGATGACTTCAAGCTTTCCTGGGTGAGACAAATTGTTTAGATCCTTTCCAGTCTGGTTTTAGGCCTAGTGATGGGACTGAAACAGCCTCGGTCACCTTGGTATATAACCTGTTCTGGGAGATGTACAAAGCAATACAACTCTGCTGATTCTTCTCAGCAGCTTTTGATGCCATTGAGCATGGTACCCTGCCATACCACCTTTCTGGGCTGGGTTTTGGAGGCACTGTTCCAATCCAATCCTACCTGAAAGGTAGGTTTCAGAAGGTAGTGCTTGGGGACTGCTCCTCATACCCTTGGCCTTTGGGGTCCTGCAAGATTCCATCTTGACCCCTATTCTCTTAGCTTCTACATGAAACTGCTGGGTGAGCTCATCCAGAGAACTGAGCTGGGTTGTCACCAAGATGCAGATAACGCTCAGTTCTAACTCGTACTTCCAGCTGATCCCAGAGAGTCTATAGAAACCCTGAACCAGTGCCTGGAGGCAGTTTTGAAGTGAAGCTTAATCCCAACAAACTGGAAGTCCTACTGCTGGATAAGCAGGTGGCAGCTGTGTCCAAAAGTGCATTTTACCAGCTTTGACCGGTTAACCACCTACAGCCCTTCCTGGGCAGAACAGATTCGGCCACTGTGGTGCACATCCTGGTAACATCTAAATTAAATAACTGCAATGGACTCTACATGGGATGGCCCTTAAGCAGTGTTCAGAAATGTAAATTGGTACAGAATGCTGCAGCCATGATGTTGACTGGAGTGGGTCATATTTATTTATTTATGTATTTAATTTATACCCCACCCTCCCCGCAAAAGCAGGCTCAGGGTGTCTTACACAATTTGGTGCCTAAATAACAATTAAAATTGACATAAACTCATCTAAAAACAGTTGAATTACAAACAATTCGGTATCATAAAGTGCTGGCGATATTTAATTAATTCCTTAATGATGGTGTACTGTATGAGTGCATACAAAGGTCTAACTAAATGTTCTGCTCCATGATCTTCCTGATACAAGTGGTGGCACAGGCTGTAAATGTCAAAGCCAAGGGCCAGGGCTCTATAATTAAGATTGTTGGTGGTAATAGTGGCAGCGGCTCCTTAGTTGAAAGCCAGGTGGAAGAGCTCCGTCTTGCAGGTTCTGCAGAACTGTAAAAGATCCTGCAGGGCCCTGATCACTTCTGGGAGCTTGTTCCAGCAGTATGGAGCCACCACTGAAAAGGCCCTGGCCCTGGTAGTAGGAAGCCTGGTGTCATTGGGACCTCGGAGGGCCAGTTGATTTTGAGACCCCAATCGTAGTACTCTCTGGGGTATGAATGGGGAAAGGTGGTCCCTCAGTTATGTCGGACCCTGGCCATATAGGGCTTTAAAGGTAAGAATCAGCACCTTGAAATGAATTCAGTATGCTATTGGCAGCCAGTGCAGCACAGGCTGGATGTGTTCCCACCTGGGGAGGCCCATCAGAAGTCTGGCCACAGCATTCTGCACTAGCTGCAGCTTCCAAATTTGCAACAAGGGCAGCCCCATGTAGGGAGTGTTACAGTAGTCTAATCTCGAGGTGGCCATCGCATGGGTCACAGTTGCCAGGTCATTGTGGTCAAGGAAGGGAACCAATTGCCTAATCAGCCAAAGATGGTAGAAGGCTGCCTTGGCAGTGGCTGCTACCTGGGCCTCCATTGTTAAGGAGGCATCCAAGAGCACTCCCAAACTCCTAACCTTGGGCGCTGGCACCAGAGGCGTTCCATCAAAGGTCGGGAGTGGGATCCCTACCCCCGAACCACCCTGGCTCAGGCACAGGGCCTCCGTCTTCATTGGATTCCGTTTCAGCTGGCTCAGTCTAAGCCAACCAGCCACAGCTTGTAATGCCCAGTCCAGATCTTCTGGTCTGGAGTCGAACTGGCCACTCAACATCAGATAGAGCTGGGTGTCATTAGCATACTGGTGACATCCCAGCCCATGCCTCTGGGCAATCTGGGCAAGGGGGCACATATAGATGTTAAATAGTATCGGGAAAAGCACTGTTCCTTGAGACACTCTGCAATCCAGTGGGTGCCTCCTGGACTGCTGTTCCCCTAGTGCCACCCTTTGTCCCCAACCTTGGAGAAAGGAAGTGAGCCATTGGAAGGCAAGCCCCTGAATTCCTATGTTGGCGAGCCAGTGCATCAGTAACTGATAGTCGACTGTGTCTCTGTCCCTTGTCCAGGGTGAAAGCCAGACTAGAAGGGGTCTAAGATGGAAGTGTCATCCAGAAAGCTCTGTAGCTGAATCACCACCACCCTTTAGGGCAGATTGGAAACCGGCCAGTAGTTGGCCAATTCAGCCGAATCCAAAGATGGTTTTTCAGGAGAGGACGGGCCACTGCTTCCTTCAGCACCCCAGGGAACTGTCCCAATACGAGGGACTTGTTGATAATCTCCCTTAGGGTGCCTCAGAACCCATCATGGCCAGCTTTAATTAGCCACAATGGGCACGGATCATGTGGTAGGGCAAACAGCTAGGAGCAATTTGTCAACTCCCTCTAGGCTGAGCAGGCTGAAATGATCCAAAACCTGAGTCAAAGATGTGCATGGAGCCTCGAGCTCACTCACTATTGCAACTGTGGCGGGGAGGACATGGCGGAGCAACAAGACTTTGTCTGCAAAATAGCTTGTAAATACCTCACAGCCTATGTCCAATTCCCTGGCATTTGGTCTTCCCTGTGGCAGAACAGTTATAGACCAGATTATTCTAAATAATTGGGCTGGGTGTGAGCTCGCAGATGCAATCATAGCCACGCAGTACTCTTTTTTGTGGTTTTGACTGCCATCTCATAGGATCTCATAAACGTCCTATAAGATGCTCTTGTAGTTTCGTCTCAAGCATCTCTCTAGCTTTCTCAGCCCTCTCTTCATAAGCCACAACTCCTGGGTAAACCAGGGAGCAAGCCTAAAGCGGGGGCGGAGAGGGCACCAAGGAGCGATCTTGATGGCTGTGGAGAGTCAGCTATCCCAATCCCCTACAAGCTCATCTAACGAGCTGCCAGGGGACATCGGATCTCGCAAAGCCATCTGGAGCCGCACTGGGTCCATTTGGTTCTGCAGGTGAGCTAAAATATGCTCGCCGCCTACCAGGGTCCGGGTGAAACATTCAGACAGGCCCTCAGGGCATGGTGGTCTGACCATGGGACTGCCGAAGCAGTGATCCGGTCCACTGTTACCCCTGCTGTGAAGATCAAATCGAGCATGTGTCCAGCCTGGTGAGTGGGAGTTGTTACATATTTGGAGAGTCCCAGTGCCACCATGGACAACACTAGGTCTGTTGCATGAGTGGAGGCCACATCATCCACATGGACATTGAAATCACCCAGGACAATCCATCTAGGGTGTTCCAATGCCCAGCCAGATATGGCCTCCATCAGGGATGGCAGGCTATTGGCCGGTGCATTAGGTGGTCAGTACACCAGCCAAATCACCAAACTCTCCCCAGCCTCCCATGCCAGACTGACACATTCAGTGCCCGTGATCCTCAATGGCAGGAGCACCCTGAAGGAATAAGCCTGGATTCCCCACTCCTCCACTTGCACCTGCTGATGTGATCTTGGGTCAGTCACAAGCTCTGGCACAGCTGTCCTTGAAAAAGAGCAGTTTGTGTCAGAGTTCTCTCAGCCCCACCCACCTCACAGGGTGTCTGTTGTGGGGAGGGGGAGGGAAAGGAGTTTGTAAGCCGCTCTGAGACACCTTTGGGTAGTGAAGGGCGGGGTATAAATCCAATCTCTTCTCTTCTTCTTCTTCTTCTTCCCCCACCCAGGTCTTGGTCATGCACACCAGGTCTACATTCTGCTCTTGCAGTGGGGGGTTATTCATCCTAGCCCCACTGCCGACATCCCTCGGGATGGGATGCAGGCTGGAAGGGGGCTGAACTATTCTGTTTCTCTGCCCCCTTTCCTTGACTCCCTGCCTGGTCCCACCACTATACTTTCCCCTCCCCAGGAGCACCAGAATCCCTTGCCCAAACATCGCCACACCTAGTGGTCTCTGCAAGACCACTGGTAGAGCTAATGGAAGAGCACTCAATATAAAAAATACCTGTAGTGGGCTACAACATCCAATACTGCTACATCCACAAATACTCAACCTATCCTACCACATAGTTCAATCCCATAATTGACTGCCAATAATTATCAAATTATCTGGCCAGTGATTTAAATAAAGGCCAGAAATAATTTTTTTTTCATATTTTCCTATCAATTTATACTCAATTATTAATCAATAATAGCAATCACAATAACTATTTAAGTCAATTTGGTTGGATAGTCCTATAGCTAAATAAATGAATCATAGGGATAATATATTCCAGCCTTGGCCCATCTACTCAGGCTCCCAAGTTGTTTCCAGCCAAAATTCAAGTTGCTGGTCTTGACCGCCAAAGCTCTATGGTTTGGGACCAACATACCTGAAGGACCAACTACTCTGTTATGAACCTGCATGGCCACTATGGTCATCTTCAGAGGCCCTGCTTCAGGTGCTTCTGCCTTCTGAGATTAGGTGGGTGGCAACCCAGCAGAAGGCCTTTTTGGTCATGGAATCTGGAACCCTCACCCCAGTGAGATTCATATATTCCCCTTCTGTTGTCAACTTTCACCAACAGATGAAGACTTTTTTATTTCGTTTGGCATTCCCTCAGTGGTCCCTCCCTTGTGACCAATGTTTTAGTTTCTGATTTTATGTCTTTGTACACATTTTAACAGTTTTTAATTTGTTTTAGACATGTATGTTGGGGGGCTGATTTGAATGGTTTTAAAGTGTGATTTTATCATGTTATGTTTTAATTTGTTAGCCACCTTGGTAGCCCTTGTGAAAGCAGAAAGGAGGGATATAAATTTTGTAAATAATAATAATTATTATTATTAGAAACTCCTATTCTTTAAAATGCCAGACATTTTAAAAGACTGTTAGCAAAAATAATAAATACATTTTAAAAAATGAATTAGAGGAATCAATACTATAGGTGATCTATGTATCTTCTGATCCCACCTTCACTAAAGCTTTGAGTATACAACGGGGACCCTTCTCTGCAAATTCTAAAATATATATATATATATTGAGTGAAGATCAATTTTTTAAAAAGTAGATGCAGCAGAAGAGGAACAAAGGATAGCAGATGCAGCAATATATTTTTTGTTCTAAATGTTTTGTTAAGACCCCACACACACCCAACCCAACCCCCAAAATTCTGAAAAGTAAATACTAATGTTACCTTTGATGTTCAACTTTACTCTGATACTAAAGAGGAAGTTCCAGTTCATATCACCATAAATGACTGGTTTATTTATTTATCAAAACATTTATACCCTGCCTTTCCTTGTAGTTCAAGGCAGCTTATTATAACAGTTAAGAGAAACAGTTCCAGTTAAAACTACAATAAAATAACAACTCCCACATCTTTACATGGTATTAGATTTCTGCAATATCTTTTAGTATAGAACAAGTTCAGTATAGAATACATGTTGGGTTGGAATGAGAATTAGGATTCTGAAACCCCTTCCAAGAGTAATTCAAGACACTGATGCAGTTGAGCATTCAACCTTAAAGGTAATCCTGCCCTGTTTTTGGTAAATAGGTTCTGGCAGCTGGTTGGCCTCAGTAACAAATAGCACAGCTGCAGGAGTTTGCTCTAGACCGCATTTGGCTTCACACCTGGTTTCCTTCCATGTTTATCAGGCGCAGAGCATAGCTGGAGGCAGGTGATAAAATTTACTCACTGCTACTCAGCTTCAAAATACAGGCAACATTTAAAGATGGCACAGAGCATGCTAGCAAGACAAAGTGCCAAAAAAGAAGAAAATTTACGATCTGTATTGAGTTTCTTTAGAAAGTTATGGACACCTGGAGCCTACACATGGCCTGGCAAATGTATGAAAGAGAGATCGCCCTTAAGTAATGCATCTATCTTACAATACTTGGTTTAAACAGCTACTGATTCTGCTCATAAATGAAATATAAAATAGCTACAATTGCTAAGGTTCCAGAAGGATTATAAATCACACATAGTTATATAATTTTCCTATCCGTCACATTAATTTTAGCACTTAGTGGGAAAAAATGACTATATGTATCTCCATTAATCTTGTAGTTAATTTCTGCTGACTTCTCTGGGAGGTAAACTGGCCCAGTCCTGTGGATGATTTTAGCACAGGCCCATTAAAAATGTATCAGGATGTATCATCAATAATAACAGCAACTTTCTGGCTTTGAATGAGATCCATCAGCTTAACTCATTACAATAATCCACTGTAGAAGAACTGAAACCCCAGTGGACAAAAGGGAATGGATGAGGCAATGGCCCCTGAGTTCCATATTTTGGTCCTAAACAGAATTTGGCTTTATAAAGGAATTCAGAATGGGCCAAGGCACTGTGACAGAAGAAGCCACAGAAGAAAAACAAAAATTATGGAGACTACATTTGATTCAGAAGTTGATTTTTTTTAAGCTGATAAGGTTATAGATAGTTCTTTGGGATCAGTTTAGTACTTTGTCCTAATCCTGCATGGAGAGTCGCAGTTTTCCACACAGAGAGAGCTGATATGAATGTAAATGCACATCTGGAGCACGCATCACCATCTGTATAGTACTCAGGACCAGCTGGACTGACTGCATGAGGCTTTTAACATGAACAGGAATGTACATCCTTGTCTGGGACCACTAGTTGCTATGTAGAGGTTGGAATTAAATCCTACTGATTCCAAAGGAGCAGTGGACCATGGGAGTAAGCGATAGGGGTTCATAAAAGGAAACTGTGGAAGAAGACATAATGCATTTAAAATGGGAGTGAGAGTTAGCTATCTCTTTACAAAAGATGGGCTAACTTTTGGCAATATCCGTGATGCTTGTATAAATAGAGAGTGGCTTCTCAATGGGCCACAGGATAGTGCAGCCACATCTGAAAAATGTGAGGCTATTAATCATGCTCAGTTGCAGTGTGGCTCCGACAGGAGTGCAGCCACATCTGAAAAATGTGAGGCTCAGAAAAATGTGAGGCTCAGTTGCAGTGTGGCTCCGACAGAACTCTTTATCCCTTTCCTTTTCGTTTTTTAAAATTTATTCTTGGTTGTTCTAGTACTGCCCTCTGAAGCCTCTCAGTCTCACTGGTGCCACATGTTGAAACACACTATGGTACAGTTGGCTAAGGGAGTGGACTATGAATGAGGTAATCCATGGTCTGAACCCCTAGAACAAGGCAAGCCTCTCTCTCTGGCTCATTTCCCTTCCACCCCTGCAAATACGGGAACAGAAATACTCATCCATCTTACAAGGATGCAAGGATTAAAACAAGATAAAATATGTAAAGCATTTTGAGCCCTTGAAAGCACTAAAGCCAACAGACCTGGAGAAAAATGTCCTGCCTCTTTAATAGAGGCTTAATGCGTGGCTACCTTGATCTCAATAGATCTTGGAAGCTAAGCATGGTTGGCCTTGGTTAGTTTTTGGACAGGAGACCTCCAAGGAATATCAGGTTGTGATGTAGAGACAGGCAATGGCAAACCACCTCTGAATGTCTCCTGCAAAAGTCACCTGTGACTTGGGGGCCAAAAAAAGTGTGGAAATAGGCAACTGAAGTTTCTCATGTTATTGGATTAAATAATATCACCTGGTAAATTACATCCTATGAAGCCCCTCTTAAAGGCACAGGGCATTTTCTCTCCAGGCAGTTGGCAGCCCTATAATGCTTAGCAGCAGGAAGAAATCTGCTTGCTAGCAGACATTCCATCCTGATGTTTATTTGCAGTAGCTTTATTCACAGACATGTGCTCCAGTCTCCTGCTTGGAACATCAGACTAGACTATTCATAAGCAGGTTTACTCACAGGTAAACCCTTCCGCAATGAGGTTTCTACATGCAAGTAGGCTTACCTGAAAAAGCAAATCTAGCTAACTGCTTGAAACAGCAGGCTGTTTCAATTAGGGTTGCCAAGTGCCTGGAAAGAGAAAAATGTCCTGTGCCATTAATAGAAGTTTAATAGGATGTTATTTTAATCTACCGGGTTGTTTACCATGCCATGGAACTCTTCACCTGCACATTTCTTGAAGGCCCTCGTTCTCCCCACTTTTGAATGGGTTCAGCTGACCCTTGCTGACTCCATTAAAAGTCTTGGAGTTATATTGGATCCAACTTTATTACTGGAGAAGCAAGTTAATGCGGGGGGGGGGGATGCTTTCTACCAGCTCATCGTAGCCTGTAAAATGACCCCTTATCTTGATCTGGCTGATCTGGCCACCTGGATCCACACCACAGTTGCATTGAGACTAGACTACTATAATGCACTGTAAATTGGTCTCCCCTCAGAATCAGTTTGGAAACTCCAGCTGGTGCAGAATGCTGCAGCTCAGCTATTATGAGGGGCTAGATGGAGCATGCACATTACTCCCATGCAGCAGACATTCCACTGGACCCATTTTAAGGTGCTGGCTATCACATACAAAGCCCCTCTCCCCTATGCTCTGCCATGACAACTTCGCTCATGTCAGGAGGGCCTTCTGTGGATGCCAGCCTACAACTGGGCAAAGTAACAACTGCTGGTACATGTGATTACTTTGTTGCAGCTCCCACATTATGGAATGGCTTGCCCAGGGAGCTCCCACTTTCCATAAACCTTTCTGCATAGGTAATAGTGTTATATTGTACAAAATGGTCCACAAACTTACTTGGATAAATGATTAGGGATTGTGGTCTATAGGGCTGTGTATAGCTTACTGTAAGTAGGAGCCTGTTATGTAATTTTTGCACCACTTAATGTATCATGTTAATACTTATGATATACTTCATGTCTTTCTGGTGGTTCCAGACTTCTAAAATCCTAATGCACTGGTTATTGAATGTCCCATTTTGTTTATTTACTGACTCACTATTTGTAATCCACCTTGAGTCCCTGTGAGAAAGGTGGACTATAAATAATGTAAATAAATGGAACAGGACATTTTTCTCCAGGCCTGTTGGCACTCTGTTTACAATTTAAGTGCTTCAGCCTCGGTCTCAGGCAATAAATGCCATAAACTGCTGCTCTCAATGGCAGGTTGGGGTGATTATTACACATAAACTCATTTGCAGAGAGAAAACAAAGGTGACAGTGTTTCTGGCCATGCCTGTCCAGACATAGCAACCAATAGCACAAGTCACTGTGCTCTTTAATCAAGGAAATTTGTTCCAGTTGATGTGCTGAAATGTATACATGGAAAAGTAGGCAGTGGAGAAACACAGTTTTGCTAGGTTTATTAGGAATGCTGTCAGATCTTACAAAATTAGCCTCAAACTCCCTGATCAGCCACAGAATTAAAAGGCTTGGGCACATTTGGGGAGCTGTGGAAATATTACATGACGAAACAAGTGTTTGTTGCCACTGGAGAAGCCAATTCCATATTAATTTGCAATATATTTACCTGTTTTTCCTGTACCTTCACGTTGGGGCAGCTTCTCATTTAGAGATCCTAGGGTGGGGTAGAGACAAGGAGTCAATAAGAAAACAAACATACAAGAATTGTACTCAGGATCCAAACCAATAAGCACGCTTATTTACTATGTTCAAACTGAAAAGGGGGAACAACTATCACCTGCACATGTCTTTTACCAACATCTACAGTGCTAACCACATGGTTATGCAAGGTTTGAGAGGAAATACTGCCTGACAACAATGCATGCATCAACATTTCCAACAGTAATTTAACACCTGTTTCTAGATTTCCATTCCATCTCCCAAGGGCTCAGTGGCTCTGGAATCTCATTTAGTTGCCTAACTGTTGATATCTGGATTCAGAGAGCAGTAAAAATGTCTGTGTTGCATCTGGTATTTTTCAGTAGACAGTTTGGGGAGTGGGAATGGGAACATTTATCTTCATGCTGTCAGGGAAGTTCTTTTGATTTACTTTGTACCTCTCTGGTTGTCTAGTGTTCTTACAATACTAGATGAGGTTGGGTAGAGGTGCCTGGGAAAATCTGCAAGCTTTAAAAATGCATAGTGCTGTTCATTAAGACTTGTAGGGTTTTAGCATTGGCAGATGCCCTTCTTTCAACAAAAAAGGGCAACAATTAAAATATTGTACAACCTCATTCATCCAAACAGTTTGGTATTGGAAACAGCTGAAACATGCAAGGTAGTCAGAAATGCAAAGTGTTGCTATCTCCAAGGAGTAACATTTAAATGAATCAAATGGATTTCAGTCAACCTGCAGACTACTGGGGAAGGGTGCTGGATCAGGACCAAGGATACCTGGGCTCAAATCTCCAGTCAACTATGAAAGTCACCAAGTGGCTTCACTAGTCGGGCCCTATGTTTTCTTCTGATCATGCAAGCAGCAGTTTTGCTAAGCAAGGGGTCTTTTGCCAGTCTTCCCCTCCCACTGCAGATCCTGCTAGTTTTTGAGAGTCTAACCAGCCCATGGAATCACAATTTCTGGGATCACAGCTACAGGAAAGGAAAGTGGTAAATTTTTTTTTGCATGGATGCTGCTTAGGATATTTGGATCCACCCCATACACGTGAATTATTCTAATGAAGACTGGAGAGTACGATCAGGAAAGGAGACTAGTTCACAGAGACACATTTTTTAGGGTTAAGTCCAGGTGTGACAGCAGCTGAAGGACTAGAACATATGGGAATACTGCTGAAGATGGACTAGGGATGCTGCAAATTTTGCAATGAACCCGTTCACCAACCAAACATACTGTATTAGAAACATGAGCCAAACACAGCTCAAGTTGAACAACATGAACAGCTGCCTAACAGGATTGTTCAAAAGCCAACTCTCATCTGATCGGGGAATCAGCTGGGAGTCGGCTTGAGAACCCCTCCTGCAACTAGCCTGTGAGTGCTGAACAGGTTGCAAACACCTGAACAGCTTATCAGTTAATCAGCTGCCAGGTCAGAAGTGGAAAACTGGTTATGAACTGAAGCAGCAGGTGTTAGAGCATCTTTAAGATGGACATACCTAGCTGTTTTATTCACTGGGAGATTTATACAGGACAACGGTGAGATTTAAAGAAGGGCTGAATGTTATCCTTACTCCATATTATAAAGCATTAATAACATGGGTGGGCTTCTTTAAACAGATGAAACAAAATTAAGGGATTAAAAAAAAACCCTGGATCATGCCCCAGATAAAGGCAGGAAATACAAGTGGGGGGGGGAGGGGGAACCTGTGTATACACACACCTCCCCATAAGTAAGGCTGGCAAACAGTATATAAAATAATCATATTAAATTACATCTTGTAAAAGGGAATGTAATTTCAGAAAATAATTCAGCAATAAATGCTATTAAAATCCTGAGTGAATGACTTCAAAAGAATTTAGCTCTAGGGCTTGTGATTGCCCCAAGTTACACACTTTGTGCTTGTTCCAGAGCTCAGCACTCAGCTTAGTCTCAAGTTAGAGCTTGCTGCAAAGCGTACCATGTTTTATTTTAACTCCAAAGTTTTCCATAATTCAAACCTGTGAGTTGAACCTTGGCTGAATCATGGCCACATGAAGGTCCAATGATAGTTCTACAAAATGAACACTCTACTGGGATAGCCCTATCCATGTACTGCTTATATTGCTGATTTTTGTAAAATAATCTCTCCTATTTGATCATGTTGAGTTACAACTCACAGGGATTCTTCTGGGGAATTCATTTGCACACAGTGTTACAAATGTGTATATGTCATGATTGGATGAGAAAATGATCTTTTACCTCAAGATGAACTCTTTGAGGGACAGTCTTCCTCCTTATTAGAGATGTCACAAACGCAGTTTTATTATTACATGTCTACCAACAAGTTATGGATCAATAATCTAGTTTAAACTTCTTGGTTTTGTATGACTATAATACCAAACCAATTTCATCCTTAGAAATAATTGCTTTATAAGCAATTCATGATTAATAGTTTTGCAAAGCCCATGTGTGTGTTTTTTAATCATACAGCTATGAGTTGCCATCCAGTACATTGATCTAGAACCTTCCTATAGGGCAAAAGAGAATTTCCACTGCAAGCCTTATGAATTTGAGTTCCAAAATATGAAAGACCCTCATATTATTCAAAGGAGAAAGAAAAATAGGACCACACAAAGCAATGTGCCAACAAACCAAAAAAGGAAAGAAAGATGTTAGGTGACAGCTTTATTATTATACAAAGACTCCAAACATTAATGACCCTCATATAATTCAGTTACATTTCCCCTAAATGAATGTGAATGACTGGCACTTGGTTTGTATAATTTATGTATACTGTCACTGAGAAGATATGCATTATAAATGATGTGCTTCTTGATATTTTTTATAAACACTTATTGTCACCCAAGGCTTTTGATCTAAACTCTGGGCACTGCTTTTGTATTGCACTGGGCATTGGGAGGTGTTCCTTTGCAAGGCAGAAATAGAAGAAGGATGCTTAACCTCCTCCTTTTGTCAGCTGCCCCATTTACCCCCAGTGGAGAGAGATGTATTTCCCCCCAGAACTGGAGGGAGGAGGAACAGTGGGGGAGGAGTGGTGGGAAAGTTTCAGAAATTCAGCTTTGCTATATCACATGTAGTTCTGCCTTATTCATCTCTGCCCTGATTCATGCACACCAATGTGACGCGACTGCTGTTTCTGTGTGGATGGGATCCCACACTGCTGCAATGATGCCTGGAGCCAGGAATGATGATAGTTATACAGACAAAGCAATTACTCCACAGCAATTACTCCGATTACTTGAAAGATTTTTAAGTCAAGCAGGATGCATTGTTGTACAGGAAATGGATGCAGTCTTCTCAAAGCATTATGTGGCTCGTAGCAACTTTG
Source organism: Gekko japonicus (assembly GCF_001447785.1). Taxonomy (NCBI): domain Eukaryota; kingdom Metazoa; phylum Chordata; class Lepidosauria; order Squamata; family Gekkonidae; genus Gekko; species Gekko japonicus. The sequence continues at coordinate 163,211 of NW_015163117.1, read as the reverse complement.
TTGTTCAGTCGCACAGTCGAGTCCGACTCTTCGCGACCCCATGGACAATCTCCCGCCAGGCTCTCCTGTCTTCCGCCGTCCTCCGAAGTTGGCTCAATTTCATGTTCGTTGCATCGCTGACACTGTCTAACCATCTCATCCTTTGCCGTCCCCGTCTTCTTTGACCTTCAATCTTTCCCAGCATCAGGGTCTTTTCCAGTGAGTGCTCCCTTCTCATTTGGTGGCCAAAGTATTTGAGCTTCAGTTTCATTATCTGGCCTTCCAGGGAACAGTCAGGGTTGATTTCTTTGAGGATTGACTGATTTGTTCTTCTTGCAGTCCAAGGGACTCTCAAGAGTCTCCTCCAGCACCATAGTTCAAAAGAATCTATTCTTCGGCGCTCGGCCTTCCTTATAGTCCAACTCTCACAGCCATACATGACTACTGGGAATACCATTGCTTTGACCATGCGGACTTTTGTTGGCAGGGTGATGTCTCTACTTTTTATCATGCTGTTTAGGTTCGCCATCCCTTTGCAAGGCAGAAATAGAAGAAGGATGCTTAACCTCCTCCTTTTGTCAGCTGCCACATTTACCCCCAGTGGAGAGATATGTATTTTCCCCCAGAACTGGAGGGATGAAGCTGTAGGAGGCAAAGTGGGGGAGGAGTGGTGGGAAAGTTTCAGAAATTCAGCTTTGCTATATCACATGTAGTTCTGCCTTATTCATCTCAGCCCTGATTCATGCACACCAATGTGACGCGACTGCTGTTTCTGTGTGGATGGGATCCCACACTGCTGCAATGATGCCTGGAGCCAGGAATGATGATAGTTATACAGACAAAGCAATTACTCCACAGCAATTACTCTGATTACTTGAAAGATTTTTAAGTCAAGCAGGATGCATTGTTATACAGGAAATGAATGCAATCTTCTCAAAGCATTATGTGGCGCGTAGCAACTACACTATTGCAAATAGGCACACATAAGGCTGTGGTCTTCCAACAACCTAGAATCATCCTACCTCTGGGGTATGCCTACCCTGTGACATACAGCAGATCTGCAAGATGGTTGTTGCCCTCTAGTTTTAGAATCACAGCACTAAAGCTGAATCATATTGTCCTTTCAAACCACTGCCACTGATGACGTTTCCATGGTCATGCGGCCGGCATGACTAAACACCAAGGCACATGGAACGCTGTTACCTTCCCACCAAAGTGGTACCTATTTATCTACTTGCAATTTCTTGCTTTCGAACTGCTAGGTTGGCAGGAGGGGGTATGCCTACCCTGTGACAAACAGCAGATCTGCAAGATTGTTGTTGCCCTCTAGTTTCAGAATCACAGCACTAAAGCTGAATCATATTGTCCTTTCAAACCACTGCCACTAATTCCATCTGCTTGAGAAATGGAGCAAAGATCTTGGTTTGGGGAAGGGAGTAGGAAAGGTGCCTCTCTTTTTTCACTTTCACAGGAGACATAAATTTGTACAATTGCCTGATGTTTAGTGGTATCTCCTGTTATGCACAGATAATGTTGCCTCTATCTTTTCCTTATTCCTATTAACATTCTAATGTATTTATGGGATCCTACTTTATAGGACTCAGAGTCAGCTGCAAAATTTAAACTAATTGGCAAATATCACTCATCCTTTCACAGAAATCAGGTCTTTTCAAGTAGAATCCTGCTGTTGGGCATGTGTGAGTATAGCTCACTGATCTCTAGTCATTTGAATGTTACACAGAAAATGTATTAAATGGGAACCTTCTAAATACTGTCAATAGGACAGACTTGTGCAGACTTATGAATTAAGTTTCATCCAAATCCAGGGTTCATAGCTACTTTAAAATACTAGAGAACCACATGAAATGAATGGGGAAGAAAGATAATTCAACCCACTGTGAGACTTAATAGCCATTACTAGAAGAGAACAGTGGCTTTCTTGAAATGCTAAATCTATTATTCAAGCAACTACCTTTATGGCATGTATATGGGGTTCTTGAATTCCATGTGGAAAATATATATATAGCCAACTTACAACATATATCTACAGTGTTGTCCAGAATATACATTTTACCTGGGCAACGTGGAGTTTTATGTGCTACAGCTGTACCACTGATTGGACGACCATTTGGAGTCACACACCAACAATAGCCTGTATAAACGTGGCACTGAACCTGTAAGAAAACAACAGCAAGCATATAAAACTAAGCTTGCATATTTAAATATCTAAGTTTCTTCGTTAATGATTATCTCAACTGAGCATCTACAAATACCGAATTTTCTTGTAACCTTTCAATATACTATTCCCAGATATTTGCCATAACCAGCTTTTACCGGTTTCCACTTATTCCAATTCTATGAGAAAAAGTCAATGGAATGCACTCTGGAAGACAGCAGCAAAGGGAGAACGCTAGACCTTCAGTCCAGTTTCTGTGATCATGAGGGACACGGTTAGCCCTCATTCAGGGACGCTCCATCAAGACTATATAGCAGAATGGCCACCACTGTTCCCTCTAAGCTGAGTTAGTGTGAGCTAGCTCACAGTTTTTTAGCCTCTGGCTCACACATTTTTTTCTTAGCTCAGGAAGGATGACTCCAGAGCAAACTAATTTATGCAGTAACCAAATTGCTTGCTCACAACTTTAATGCCAGTAGCTCACAGAGTAGAATTTTTGCTCACAGAACTCCATAGCTTAGAGGGAACATTGATGGCCACCATGAATTTATACAGGGTAGAAGCCAGCCCTGGATTAACCATTACGCAAAATAAGCACGTGCTTAGGGCACCAGAGGAAGGGGGGCAACTTGAAGATGAAATATTTTTCTCAGTCATTCCTTCTGTTATGGCTATTTATAAGAAATTATAGACGGTGGAACCACTAGAACTGATAAGGGGTGATGGCAGCAGGGGCAACTATGTGACAAGACAGGCTAGATGCCTTGTAAGTATAGAAGCAGATTTGCTATGCCAGATTTTGAGGACTTGATCAAAGACTTTGCAGTTTTAAAATGTAGGAGAAAACCTTTAAAAGTATAAATAAAGTTACAAGTAGGAAACAATAAGCATTATTTTGCACCTTTTGATCCATGTATATTGAAATGCTATATGCCTTCAAGGTTAAAAAGCAATGGAATAAGAAATGTTTTGTTTCATACAAATAATGACATTTCTCCATTAGAATATCTTTTTAAAAAATTGTCCACCAACAACAATTTCTGTAGAAAGAGGATTTTCAAAACTGAAAAGTATGCTCTTGTGATCACATAATTTCTGTAGAGCTAATATAAGATCTCTTTGCCTTATAATAAGAACATAAGAGAAGCCAATGTTGGATCAGGCCAATGGCCCATCCAGTCCAACACTCTGTCACACAGTGGCCAAAAATACCAGGTGCCATCAGGAGGTCCAGCAGTGGGGCCAGGACACTAGAAGCCCTCCCACTGTTGCCCCCACCCAAGCAACAAGAATACAGAGCATCACTCACCCCGGACTGAGAGTTCCTATCTATACCTTGTGTTGAAGAAGTACTTCCTTTTATCTGTTCTAACCAGACCGCTCAGCAATTTCATGGAGTGCCCACGAGTTCTTGTATTGTGAGAAAGGGAGCAAAGTACCTCTTTCTCAATCTGCTCTGTCCCATACATAATCTCATAAACCTCGATCATGTCACCCCTCAGCCGTCATTTCTCCAAGCTAAAGAGCCCCAAGCACTTTAACCTTTCTTCATAGGGAAAGTGTTTCAACCCTTTGATCATTCTAGTTGCCCTTTTCTGCACTTTTTCCAATGCTATAATATCCTTTTTGAGATGAGTACACAGTACTCCAAATGAGGTTGCACCATTGATTTATACAGGGGCATTATGATACTGGCTGTGTTGTTTTCAATTCCCTTCCTAATAATCCCAAGCATAGCGTTGGCCTTTTTTTTATTGCAGTCGCACACTGTCTCAACATTTTCATTGAGTTATCTACTACAACTCCAAGATTTCTCTCTTGGTCAGTCTCTGCCAGTTCAGACCCCATCAACGTGTATTTATAGTTAGGATTTTTCGCTCCAATGTGCATCACTTTGCACTTGGCCATATTGAACCCCATTTGCCACGCTGATGCCCACTCGCCTATCCTTGACAGATCCCTTTGGAGTGCCTCACAATTCTCCCTGGTTCTCACCACCCTGAACAACTTTGTGTCATCTGCAAATTTAGCCACTTCACTGCTTATTCCCAATTCCAAATCATTAATGAACAAGTTAAAAAGCATCGGACCGAGTACTGATCCCTGTGGTTCCCCACTGCTTACCACCCTCCACTGTGAAAATTGCCCATTTATACTCACTCTCTGTTTCCTAATAATTAGCCAGTTTATGATCCACAAGAGGACTTGTCCTTTTATCCCGTGACTATTGAGCTTACTTAGGAGCCTTTGATCAGGAGGGTGATTAATCTTTGGGAGGGGGATTAAAAATAGTTTTCAATACATTTTTGTATTTGCATTTTCATCTTATAACAATTTTGTTTAAAAATACATTTGAAAGTATTGAAAATTTGCACTTTTCTTTTGCCCTAGTTATAATTTGCTTATATTGCTTACTGCTATTTAATGTTAAATAATATACTTTTTAAAGTTTATATTTACTACATTTGTGAGGTCTGACCTAGCAGATGGCCTGGAAGAAAACTGAATTTTTAATCTTCTATTTCACCTTCAGCACTTATTGAGTCATAATGTCTCGTCAGTTAAGCAATGGAAGGGCGGCGGGTACCTCTGTTGGGCTGTGTTTAGGGCATCAGTTGGCTTTATTCCGGCACTGGTAGAGGCCATATACATTCAACATTATAGATCCACACATACTCATTTTACTTGCTTTAAAACATGAGTACTGAAATGTTAACATTAGAACATTGTGATTCTGAGTCAGAGGAAGGGGCTGAACACACAGCACAGTCAGCCTGAATATAGACATGCCAAAGAAAGAACCAAAATTTCAAGTCAACCTGGCTGTAAGTGCCATCATCATTGCATTCTGGGATAAACACTTGCTGGAACTCCTTGCGAGCTTGTTCCTGAGTGTACTTCCTCTCTGCCACACATCTTGAAACATCTAGAGGAAAAGAGCAAAAACAGATGATAAAATATTAGAGTCTGTGTGAAATATAACACAGAATGCCTTGGAATAGAACAGGGCACAAATGATACTAAGTATACAGGTTGGCTGTATGCCATATTCTGCTGGGCCATCTGCCTCTTGCTGGAAGGATGATACTGAGCTTCCAGTTAGGGAATTGAGGTAATAACCACAAAGGACATTCTGGTGAGGCTAATTTCCTGATTTCCACATGTTAAGCTCTGCACAAAAGTTAGGGATTTCAACTCCCTCTTCCCGATTAAGTCAACCACACTTTATCCAATAAGCCACTCTCAAAACTTGAAGGAGTTAGTACTGCAGACTGGAGGAAATGGCTGTTTTGGAGGGTGGATTCTAGGACAATACATCCCTTGCTGAGGTCCTTCCCCTCTCCAAACCCTGCCCTCCTCAGCTCCACCTGCAAATCTCCAGGAATTTCCCAGTTGGCAACCCTATGGGATCTGCTATGGGGGGAGGAGAGGGAGAAGGTCTAGTGCTCCTAAAAGCTGTCTCTGGATCGTAGTCCACGGTGTATCTGCTACACAATGAGACATTGCAGGATATGTTTGAAAGGCATGTGATGTAAAAACCTTGCTGAAGCCGCAGGGATTTAGATCTAGTCAATACCTGGATGGGAGACTTCCTAGGAACTCCTGGGTTCTGGGGGGGACGGGGACGGGGACAGCTAAATTAAACAGTATAAATAAATAAATACATTTCATTGGCTAATATCTGAGGAAAAGAAAGGTTAAGATTACCCCACTGCAATGTGAAGCTCTACCTCTTCTTGCAAGTTTGGCTCGCATCCTGCCAGCCAGTTACAAGCAGAGAGCTGACTGTTCAGCTCAAATTTTTAAAAGTATGGAGGTATACATTGACAGATATCAGTAAACCGAGGAAGCGGTGCTATTGAGTCCCCAATTACAACATGTTTTCAAACCAGGTATCCCTCCCTCCCCTCTGATCATGCCTACAATTTTAAAGGGGTATAGGAAAATGTTCTGCTTGAATTGAGACTCACCATTAGGTGTTTCTCTGTGTGCTTCTGCCCCTTGTGATCATGAATCTGCTTACCACCCTATTTACTGATGTTGGTGGAAGTATGCCTATGTAATTTCCCCCCAGTTACAACTGTTTCATGCTATTACACCATAGTAGTAGAAGTAGTGCTGTGGTGTACCAAACAGCAGTTTCAGAACAAACAAATAAATAAAACAAATACTGTGCCAGGATGTCAAGAACCAAAGATGCAGTTGTCGAATAAGCAGGTACTGAGGAGGCTCAATACAAACTTTGACAAGAACCATTGAGATGATCCAATCAGGAGCTCGCCGAGCATCTATTTGATGGAACTGATGTTCACCTAGTGATCTGGTTCATGTCAACGTTCCCAACGTTCCTAGTTATGTCATTACATTTCCCTGACATGGTGGAATGCTGTAAAAGTTCATTGGATAAGGATGTCAAGCTCAGTTGAATGATGCATTATAAAATGTGACATTTTTGGCAGGAAGCCCCTGTTTCTGAAAATGTTTAACCTGAATGCTACATTAGAAACTGGGAGCTCTTGAACTCAACTCTGAATTAAAATATTGGTATTTATTACTGATTTCATCAGAAATGTGCAGTAACAACTCCCTGTCGAAGACTTTGTTCAGTATAATGCAACTGGAATTGGATAAAGAACTTCTATTAATTATGTATCCAAAGGAATACATTAGCTGCATACTAGGCTATTTTATATGAGTAGATTCTTAAATTCACACCCAAGGCTCTTGCTCTGGCCAGGCTATGCTATGCCACAGATTTGCCCTGTCAAACTTTTCTGAAAAAAATAAAATACAATGATTTAAACCAGCTTTCATACCATATGCCTTATCCTAAACTTATAAGATTGCTTATACATTACTTACTAACATGTGGTTTTAATGTAGTGAGTGTTTTAACTGAAAATAAATCTCTCCTTTGGTGGACTTCTGTCTTCATTTTTACTACAGCATGTGGTTTGAATGTCAAAAGGAAAAGTGATCTAAATTCCAGTACATAAGGGCTACAGTCCTCCACACACTTGCTCAGGAGCAAGTCCCATTGAGATGAATGAAGGCTGAAGTGAATCCAAGATCTCTACTACTGTGCTGAGAGAATTATAAATCATTTCTTGAACAGGAATTATTGTAGAAGAGTGCCAGAGAGATGAATTCCTACAGATTTCTCCTGACTGAAGCATTCCTTTTTGCACTTTATTCAAAAATTCAGAGAGTTTATAGGAAAGAACGTGACATCTGCTGTTCGAGGCTGGGGGTTTCTGGAATTATTTGAGCACAGAAAACACCTAATAGCAGGAGCGGAACTACTTTTTTTTTTTTTGCCGCATGGCAAAGGTTATTAAAATGTGTTCTTTTATCAGTTAAGGTCATAGGTTTTCAAACAATATTCTGGAGAGCCCTTGCTGACATCTATCAATAAGGGTATGGTACTTCCTTCTCCCTCAGCAGCTATCGCCAATACTTTCTCCCACTCTTCCTCACAAGCCACATCTTCCACTGCAGTGGAAAAATTAAAGATAAAGCAGTTCTCTGGTTTGCCAACTTGTTTGCAGTGTACAAATGCAGAGGGGCTTGGGGTAGATTCTTCAGTTCACAAGGTACAATGGCTGGCCCAAGAAAACAAGATGGCCTGCAAAGAACTCGTGATAGTGGGCCATGATTTAACATAATTTATGAATCACTGGTATAATGCATCAAAGTGTGTGGTATGGGTAAGAGGGGGTGGGGAATGAAACTGACAGGATACAAACAATCTGTGTTTCAAATTCAATATCTGAAGACCCACCCACTATGCCATGCTCCATGAGATCAGCATGGATGTCTTGCAGACCTCAATGGTGAAAAGAGCACAAAGGGGAAAAAACACACATGAACAATGAACATCCTAATCCGCATGACCTATAGTTTAATAATTTAGTGTCTTGCTTTAATTCTATGCGTAGGGATGTTCAAACCCCTACCAGCTCAACTCACTTCCTGCTCACCAGTGGTGATCAGCAGCTAGTCAATTGGTGGACTTTTCAGGTGTTCACAACAATAGCCTGCTTGCAGCCATCAGAAGCCAACACCTGGCTAATGAGCTGTCAGCTAGGAGTCAGCTTCTGATGTCCTGCTGGGGAAAATTTCCTCTGTACCTAGCAAAGGTGTTATTGGGGGGAGGGCAGGGAGTTGGGGCGGGTCAAGAACCAACTTTCAGCTGATCGGCTGGAGATCAGGGTCTTCTCATCTCCCATTATGCAACCTTTGCTGACTCCTGGAGTTGCTGAGATACAGCAAATTTAGGGAGTGGGCTAATCAAAAGCTCAGTTGATTTTCCTTCACTTCTTTCCTGCCAGAGCTGTCAGCTTGGGCTGCAGAGAAAAAGAGAAACCAGCTCTTTCCCCTCCCTCTTTTACAATGCAGAGATTGAAAGCATTGCATCTGTTCCCATCAGGGTTGCCAGCCCCCAGCCTCTGTTTCCCACCACCATTCTGAGCAGTGGGGAGGGAATTTTTTAAAAATGTCCATCGGTTCTACCAGTTTCTGGAAATTCCTAGAGAGGTGTGACATCACTTCTCGGTTTCCCCGGCAGTGATATTGCATCACCACTAATGGCGATCCCTCATTTCCCCACTCTTGGTATGAGAAGACAAGAATCACTGGGAAAGACAACAACACTAGGAAAAGTTGAAGGGGGCAGGGAAAGGGGAAGACCCAACAAGAGATGGATTGACTCAGTCAAGGAAGCCACGAGGGCCCTCAGTCTGCAAGATCTGAGCCAGGCCATTAAAGGGAGGACGATCTGGAGGTCCTTAATTCGTAGGGTTGCCATAAGTCGGAAGCGACTTGACAGCATTTCATACACATGCTTACTTGGAAGTAAGTCCCATTGTTTTCAACAAGGCTTAATCCTGAGTAAACATTCACAGGATGTAGCCTGAGTATATGCAGCAATTGTTAGCATTCGATTTAAGATGGTATAGGGTCTTCAGTATTTCAGCATACAGCAATCCAGTGTATCATATTGGAAAGGTATGAAACATGACTTAACTGAGGGTGGCAAGCAGCTGATAATTTCTGGATTTGGTTTTAACTACTGCATTCTGGGTTGCAACAAAGAATCAATTATCATAGCAGAAGCTGCTGGCATCCAAACAGAGCCTAGCTCTGTGTAATTCACATTTGCAATCACTCAGCAATTTAGATATTTACCAAAGCTTTGTGCTAAAGTAAGGAATGTTTTACTGGAATCTTCACCTTTTTTTTGGCACCAGCATAAAACCTGGGAGCCTTGCCTAGTTTTGATTCTATTTAAAAATCACTATCCCAGAACTGCTGTGGAAAGCGTGCAATGTGACACAGGGACAATTTATCAGTAGGACTTGGGCTCACACAATTCTGAACATACTGGAGCTAGTCCTACAAAGGATTTAATTAGCACCTCGGCCTTCTTTATATACATAACAGGCTGCTGGAGGAGGGGTATGTGTGTTATTTCTGGGCACAATTCAAAGCTGGCCTTCAAATGGCATGGGACTAAGGTATTTGACCTCCTTCTCTCCTATGAATTTGTCCATCAGTTAAGGTTGTCACTGAAGGTTCCCCAGCCTCCAAAAGTTAGGTGAGTATCTACAGGAGATGTGAAGTTTTCTGTACTTAAGACACTCTGCTTAAGGAGCTCCCTTCCAAGAGATGTTAACCCAGCAGTGTCTTCATTATACACCAGGCAAAGTTTGCCCATTTTACCTGAGCATCTGCCGTTAAGGCTTTTGTTTGTTGTCTCATTCTGTTTTTAATGGTTCTAGGAACAAGGTTTTATGATTTGGGCTTCATGTATTTATTCTGTTTAATATTTTCCCCCCTTTTTTATATCTTGAATTTATGGGGGGTTGCTTATAAGCTAACTTTGACATCCCTTGAGACACAAAGGTAGTGTATATTTTTTTAAAAAAAATCGGTAAATTTCGGAACAGAACTGAGAAGTATTGGCAAGAAGTTAGCTTCTCAATAGGATACTTTAGGAATGTCAGATATTTTCCTTATTTCAAAACACCATAAGGCATAAAAGATGCCATTTACTTTAGAAAATTACAGCACCAAGTGTGATGTCACAAATTTATGCCACCATTACTGAGAAATAAAGGGTAATTTGATGTCCTGATCTTTGCCTTCGGTGCTATAAGCTCCGAGCACAGCCATGAAACGTGGTAGGAAGAATGTAGTTGGCACCATGTGGGAATCTGCTGGTCTTGCTGAAAGCCTAAGTTAAAAGTTCCCTTTTTGCCCAGAATCTGAAAGCAAACTTGGCATATGTTCTTTGGCATCCAAGGCCTTTGAACCACCAGAAGCAAATTTATGTGTAGAAGGGCTAAAATGTCTTTGGAGAAGTTTAACTGGTCTTGTTTATTAAAGTGCCGCTTCTTCCCATCTACCCACTGGAGCTCTTCAACCAGGAAAATAACTGCTGGCGGCTGAACAATTCCTTTTGATAGTGCCCCAGAAAGAAAACAGAAAATCTGTTTTTCCTCCACTGGACACTTCTGTTATAGATATTGCTCACACTGAGACAAGACACAGTCAGCTGGCAGTGACCTGGGATTTGAAGAAGCTGAGGTGTGGGATGAAGAGATGCCAGTCAAGCACTGCAACCCTGAACCTCAATGTAAAGTAACAGCGATAGGACACAGGGAGGAAACAGCAAGGCTCTCACTTCTGCCGAGGCATGTCCAATACTACACACGAAAATTCTCCTCTTAATTCTAATAGGTGTACTCTCTTATTTCATAATTATTAGAAATTTGAGCAATATTTTTGTTGTTGTTGTTCAGTTGCACAGTCGAGTCCGACTCTTCGCGACCCCATGGACCAGATCACGCCAGGCCTTCCGGTCTTCCGCCGTCCTCTGAAGTTTGCTCAACTTCATGTTCATTGCATCTATGACACTGTCTAGCCATCTCATCCTTTGCCGTCCCCGTCTTCTTTGACCTTCAATCTTTCCCAGTATCAGGGTCTTCTCCAGTGAGTTCTCCCTTCTCATTTGGTGGCCAAAGTATTTGAGCGTCAGTTTCATTATTTGGCTTTCCAGGGAAAAGTCAGGGTAGGTTCGCCATCGCTTTTCTCCCAAGGAGCAGGCGTCTTTTAATTTCATGGCTGCTGTCACAGTCTGTGGTGATCTGGGATCCCAGGAACGTGAAGTCTGTCACCACTTCCACAACTTCCCCTTCTATTTGCCAAGGAGTGATGGGGCCGGATGCCATGATCTTAATTTTTTTGATGTTGAGCTTCAAGCCCACTTTTGCGCTCTCCTCTTTTACCCTGAGCAAGAGGCTCTTTAGATCCTCTTCACTTTCTGCCATTAAAGTGGTATCGTCTGCATATCTGAGGTTGCCAGTGGTTTTAAAAATATTTTTGTCATTCTGTTGTCCTTTTATATTAACATCTGCAAAGGAACTCCCAGGTGCTGCAGAAGACTCCAGGGAATGTGCACAGCTGATTCACATGTTTCTGTGTTGCCCACTCCCCACAGAAATGGAACACACTAGAACACACTAAACACCCTCCCATTGGTATATATTACAGTATAAGATTGGCCCATTTCAGTTGTTACAAGTCTCGAACTGAACCATTGTGTAAAGAGAGAGACTGCTACCCCAAATAGTCCCAATATGTGCAGTAGTCCTAAGTGATCCAGATCAAACGGATATTAAAGGGACAACTAGAAGGACCAGTTTAGATGTTCACAGCCCTGTCTATAGCACTTTTAATTGCACACATACACACAGGGAAGCCAGTCCTTCCTCAGAGAATGGAAGGCTTCTCTCAGTCTTTTCATACCTCTCTTCAGCAAATACTTGACAAATGAGTTTCTGTTAAGGAAGGGTAGGGATCAAGGAAGATCCTGCAAGCTAACTAGCTAAAAGCTAGCTAGCAGCTGCTGAATAACATCTTTTTGAGTTTGCTCTAGGGATGGTTGTGAACCACATTTTTGCGGTTCAGTTTGTAGTTCATGGTTGAAAGCAGCACGGAGCAGAAAGTGCCAGGGAGCAGATCGGGAGGGTTTAAATGGCTCTGAGCTTGGAGCCATTTAAACCCTGCTTTCTACTCCTCATGAGAAGCCATGGGGAACTAAAAGCATGGTTTAAATGGCCACAGGGAACAGAAAGCAGCTGAGTGGCTGGAAGCTCCCAGATGCTCAGCTGTTTCTCATGAAGAGCAGAAAGCGAGGAGTACACCCCCACTTTCTGCTTTTCATGAATTGCCACATCCCACCACAAATTGCACCAAAATTCGTGGAAGTTCATTGTGGTTCTTCAGTTCATGAACCACTAACTGGCCAAAATCCATGATGAACTTTAGTTCATCAACTACTTCATGCTCATCCCTAGTCTGCTCACTGGTAGTTAAATTCTGGACACATCCAGAGGTGGGAGCTGTAAGGCTCTTGTCCTTCAGCTCTAGAGCTTGGTAGAGCATTGGTTTAAGGAGAAAGGGGTTATAGGTCTCCTGCTACAGTGGAGCTCCTGCCCCCCCATTCCCTGCCACCATTCAACAGGCCAGTGATGAAAAAATGGGGGGGAAGGTTCCAGACTGCCACACTGATGCACAATGTCACTTCCAGTTATAGAGTTATCAGCTCTGAGTTGGGAAATTCCTGGATATTTGGGGCAGAGCCTTGGGAGGGTGGGATCTGGGGAGGGGAGGAAGCTCAGCAGCGATATGATGCCCTTAGAGTAAACCCCCCAAATCTCCAGGTATTTCCCAACCTGGAGATGGCAACTCTATAAACACTAACCTGAGAAATGCATTTGGGGACATCTTCAGTACTGTGCTAGCTGGTTCCAACATTGTAAAAAAGTAAAGGAGTTCCAACAAATAGAAAATAACATGCAGAAAAATTATCATTTTGATCATCAAAGGATCAGTTTTCTAATGTGTTTTCATTAAATCAAAATTTTGTTGTGCAATAAGCACCTAATGTCAACACTTTCTTTGAAGTCAATTTCTGGTTCTCCTTCTTTGGAAATATTAATCTAGAATAAGTGTTTTTGTTGAGAAGAATGATCTGAAAAATGATTTCTATTGTTTTAAAGCTATAACCCAGTTCTTAAGTAACACTTCCCCCCTACAACATTATGAAATCCTATTCAAATCCATAGGACCTTTTAAAAGAGGAAATTATAAACAAAAAGAAGTCATTTTCTCTTTCCTGATGTTCAGTTTTAAAGTATAAAAATGCTAAAGAAAACAAAGAATCATATTGCTGGCTGGGATTTCCTTGGCCATTAAGACCCACCCACTATATTGTGGCAGGAGTCATTAGACC
>NW_015163117.1:134757-144757 GCF_001447785.1 Gekko japonicus | reverse complement strand
ACAAGATAAAGAAGCCAGCAATGAGGAGGACTGAGAGCGGTGAAAGAGAAGTGAGAGATGTAACACCATTTCAAGCATTTTCTCTGATTTCCAAACAGTTTGATCTGCCCACAAACCAGTTAAGAGATGCAGCAGTACGCAGATCTAAACTGAAGGTTAAAGTCAGAAGAACTCATATACAAACCCAAACCACTCACTGAAAATAACATGATCTTCAGTGTAAGCCTCTGGAATTAAACGGGGCAGTCTGTTCTCCGCCGTGGGCTCCATATTCAGCCCTGGATTAACCATTATGCAAAATAATAATGTGCTTAAGGCACCAAGGGAAGGGGGGCACCACAGTGTTTTCCCCCTTAGCTATCATGCCCTTAACACTTTCACCACCACACTAAAATTTAGTTGAATTTTTTGCAATTGTCCTTATCTGTTGTGCTTGATTTTAATCTGCATTGTTAAAAACATTTTCTTTGGTATGATGAGCACTTATTGAGTCTTAATGTCTTGTCAGTTAAGCAATGGAAGGGCTGGTGAGCACCATTGTTGGGCTGTGCTTAGGACATCAGTTGGCCTTATTCTGGCCCTGGTATAAAAGAATATAATAATAATAATATTTCCATTATTTAATGAGTTCGCATTTAAAGCAACATGGAAAGCAGAACAGTACAGTCTGCATTTTTACCCTTTCTGCAATCAATCCAGGGCAGATTATATATATAAAAATAAAACTGCTAAAATTAACCAACAAACAGTTACCTAAACAATACACAATGGACAAACCCTTTTAAGAAGAGCCATTTGTAGATGAAAACTTCTTAAAATTTCACCATAATTTCCAAAACCTTATAAAATGTTACCTTTGCAGTTGTAATTATTCTGTTGGTCATATGAACACATAAAGCTCCCTTATTTCAAATCAGACCATTGGTTGATCAAGGTAAGCATTAGTAGACCATTTCCACAGTAGTGAAATCCCCTACATTGATGTTTTTAAAACTACACATTATGTGACATTTTCCACAGTACATTTTCTCCTTCTTACCCTGCAGTTTTGGAACTTGCTAAAACTGGGGATACCCCATGTTTTTGGAATCCCCAGTTTTAGCAAGTTCCAAAAATGCAGGGTAAGAAGGAGAAAACTTCAGGTTTCTGCCTGGTGAGGAAAAATGTACTGTGGAAAATGTCACATAACGTGCAGTTTTAAAAACATCAATGCAGGGAATTTCACTACTGCGGAAATGGTCTAGCTAATGCTTACTACTTGATCTTTTCAGCTAGAGATGCCAAGAATTGACCCTGAGACCTTCAGGATGCCAAACTCATATTGTACAACTAAGCCTTGTCTTCTACATAGAAGGAACAACCACACAGAAAGCATGCAAGTGGGCACAGTCTGATCTAATCTGCCTGCATGAGGGGACAACCAACAGACCCTGACTGAAAAAGTAGAGCTCCTTTACAGGTTCATGGAGACACTCATATAAAGTATCTTGAGAATTTCTTACCTTTGCAGTTGCCTTTGTACTCAATTCGTAGCTGAGGATCTTTACATTTTGCCCGCAGATATTCACACCTGGACAAGAAGGTCCTGCCATCTGAAGCACACAGTGACTTTTGGGGCGAACCTGTGCAATCCTGGCTGCATTTTTGGTCCTTGTCTTGCTCGACCCTTAAAAACTTAAACACACACAAAAAAAGGATTAAATGCACAGTATGGGTAAATCATTACAAACTGTCCAGCTGTCACTTGCCTGTCACACAGAATGAAAGGTATTCTCTTCCCATGACCCACCCCTCCAAAATCCTACTTGTGGACTTCTACAGTTTACAGCAATATCGAAGGAGAGAACAGAGCACCCAAAACATTTATTTATGTATTTATTTATCTATGTATTCGATTTTTATCCTGCCCTCCCTGCCAAGGCTCTGTCTTTCAAAGAGGTACATGGACAATGGGGCAATGACTAGATGGAACCCCCAAGAAGAATTCCTCTGGCCAGTTTCCATTTGTAATCCTAACCAATATATAAATTATGCCCCGCAAGTTAAATTCTTGCCAGAGTTGCAAATATTTCTTTAAAGAAAGCAACAATGTTTTTTTCTAAGCTGGCCAGATCTGACTGAGCCTGAGGGCACAATCACAAATGATTCCTATGAGAAGGGGAAATGGGAGGAGCCTAAAGAAGCCAAGGTGGCTCCATAAAGAGCTTTCTAAAGACTTGAGAAAGTGGAAGGAGGGCCTTATAACCAAGGATGAATATAAACAAATAACCAGTGCCTGTAGAGAGAGAGTTAGGAAAGCTAGAGCTCAGTATGAGCTTAGGCTAGTGAGAGATGTTAAAAACAAAAAAGGGGGTTATTTTCGTATGTTCAAAGTAAGAAAAAGAGCAAGGACATGGTAGGCCCATTGCAGGGACAAGAAAGTGAAATTATAACAGGTGGTGAAGAGAACTTCTTAATTCCTACATTTCTTCAGTCTTCTCTTGCAAGGGAAACTGTGCTCAACATGGCAAAAACAGAACACATGATGAGGGAAGGGAGTTGCAGCCTAGGATCGGCATAGTACATAGGGGTAGTACATAAATACCTAGTTTCTTTAAATGAAACTAAGTCCTCAGGGCCGGATGAACTGCATCCAAGGGTACTAAAAGAACTTGTGGATATAATTTCTGAGCCTCTGTCCATTATTTTTGAGAATTCTTGGAGAACAAGTGAGGTGCCAGAAGACTGGAGGCAGGCAAAAGTTGTCCCCATGTTCAAGAAGGGGAAAAAGGAGGATCCAGGTATCTACTGACCTGTCAGCTTGACATCTATACCTGGGAAAGTTTTAAAACAAATAATCAAACAGACAGTCCTTGAGCATTTAGAAAGAACGACTGTGATTACTAAGAGCCAGCATGGGTTTCTCAAAAACAAGTCATGTCAGACTAACCATATCTCTTTCTTTGAGAAAGTTACTACCTTGCTGGATCAGGGGACACCTTAACACAGAGAGTACTCCATCTTCCTGTGTTATACCTCTGAGGATGCCAGTCACAGCTGCTGGCAAAACATCAGGCCCTACAATGCCATGACCACGGCTATACAGCCCAAAAAATCTACAACTAATGCTTATCTGGATTTCAGTAAAGCTTTTGATAAGGTACCATATAATATTCTTGTTGACAAATTGGTAAAATGTGGTTTGGATCCAAAGACTGTTAGGTGGATCTGTAACTAGTTGACAGATCATAGCCAAAGTGTGCTTGGTTCCTCATCATCTTGGAGAGGAGTGACAAGTGGAATGCCTCAAGGATCTTTCCTGGGACCTGTTTTATTCAACATCTTTATCAATGATTTTTTTGAAGGAATAGAGGGAATGCTTATTATTTGCAGATGATACTAAATTGGGACAGGTAGCAAATATGGTAGAAGACAGAGTCAGGATACAGGATGATCATGACAGGCTGGAAAACTGTGCTAAAACAAATAAAATGAATTTGAGTGGGGATAAATGTAAAGTTCTGCATTTACGGAAGAAAAATCAAATGCATAATTATAGGATGGGAGAGACTTGTCTTGGCAGTAGTATGTGTGAAAAGGATCTAGGGGTCTTAGTAGATCATACACTGAACATGAGTCAGCAGTGTGATGCAGTTGTTAAAAAGGCAAATGCGATTTTGGGCTGTATCAACAGAAGTATAGTGTCCAGATCACACAAAGTGATGGTACTACTTTACTCTGCTTTGGTTAGACCTCACCTAGAGTATTGTGTTCAGTTTTGGATGCCAGGGGTCATTTCCTGCAGGAGCGCACAGGAGCGGAGCTCCGGCAGTAAAGAGCCCAGGGGAAGGGCATATGCAACAAGCTGCTCCCAGCAGACCTCAGTCAGAGCAAGAAGCAGCCAGGTAAGTTGCAGACCCTAACCCCCCCCTCAGCCCTCCAGCCCAAAACAGTCCAGTGGCAATTTTAAGACTAAGTTTTATTCAGATACAAGCTCTCCCTCCTCTGCGAGGACAGATCTGCACGTTCCCCCCCCCCAATAGCTAGCAATCCAAAACAGTCCAGTGGAGCCTGAGCAGTGGGTGTTGCCTTCTGACAGGGGTGTGTGGCATATGCAAATAAGTTATGCTAATGAGTTATGCTAATGAGCTCCTGCACCTCTTTTTCTACGAAATGACCCCTGTTGGATGCTATAACTGAAGAAAGATATAGACAAGCTGGAATGTGTCCTATGACGAAAGGTTGAAGGAGCTGCGTATGTTTAGCCTGGAGAGGAGACGACTGAGAGGTGATATGGTAACCATCTTCAAGTACTTGAAGGGCTGTTTTATGGAATATGGTACAGAGGTTTTTTTCTGTTGCCCCAGAAGGTCGGACCAAAACCAACGGGTTGAAATTAAATCAGAATAGTTTTCAGTTAAACATTAGGAAGAACTTCCTGACAGAGTGGTTCCTCAGTGGAATGGGCTTCTTCGGGAGGTGGTGGGCTCTCCTTTGGAGGTTTTCAAACAGAGGCTAGATGGCGATCTGACAGCAATGCTGAATGTGTGAACTTAGGCAGATCATGAGAGGGAGGGCAGGAAGGGTTGCCTCAGTGCTTAGTTCTTGTGGCCTTTCTGACACACCCAGGGAAATGCTGATCACCACACTACGGTTGGGAAGCAATTTTTCTCCTGGCCAGTTTGGCCTGGGATCCTGTAGGTTTTTTGTGATCTGCTGGGTGTGGAACAGCAGTCACTGTAGGTGTGTAAGGCAAGGTATTTGTGAATTTCCTGCATTGTGTAGGGTTTTAGACTAGATGACCCCGGGTGTCCGTTCCAACTCTATGATTCTATATGCATTTTATGTATGCTAAAGTATGTCTAATATGGAACATTTCTTGTATGTACATTTCTGACACCATCTTGGAGAGGCCATCTTGGAAAGGTCATCTTGAATTTTTTTCCCCCATGGATGTACAATAGTCATATGAGTGGGAAGAAGGATGATTTATTAAGAATAATCAGCCATTAGAACAGACCTCTCTCTACTGAATGGTTTTTATAAGTGTGTTGAAGGGACAAATAGAATTTCACAATGATCTGCATTTGGGGGTTTTAATGTTGAATAGTCTTAGAACTGGGGGAAACAATTGCAAATGCTGAAACAAAAAATGTAAATGTTTTGAAGTCATATTACTCAGCTGTATCTATGCACAAAAAATATTTCCCACTCATGGCTGATGTCACTCTCGTTTAAGTTTGCAGACACACTTCTCTATCATTTCACTGTTTTAAATAACAAATAAAATATGAAAGGCATGCAGTTACTAGTAGATAATCACCCAGGAGGCACAAGGGAAAGCTCTTAAAGAATGCCATAAACCAGCTGAAATGCTGCCAGAGTTTACAAAGCGTGCAGTACTTCGCAAGTGCTGTTAAACCTGCACATATAAAAACTGCAACAACAGCTATTTTCTTTTTATACATATAGCATTTATTATTTCTTACTCTCTCCCATAACACTTGAACTTGTTGGCCCCCAGTACATTTAATGGTAAACACATTCAGACAAAAGGAAGTACTTTTTAACTCTTTTACTTATATGAGTTTTAATGTTTGTATTTTAATGTTTTGCATTTTATGACTTTGTGTCCTGTACATTGCCCAGAGCTCAGTGTAAGCTGGGACAGGGTGATTAATAAATCCAAACAACAACTCAGTGATTAATTACATTGTGGAAATAAGGGACAGTGGAAGTAGTGAGGACCATGAGGATAGAAAGTTTTAAAAGACAATTGGACAGATTCATGGAAGAGAGGTTCAGCTAGGTTTGCCATGTCTCCTGCTATAGCAGGAGACCTCCTAGCAACTCTGTGCTCTGCCCACCAGCAACTAAAATACTGGTGGGAGTCAATGGGGGGACAGGAATTGGGCAGTGTGTCAGCAACATGCCAGCATGCTGACATAACTTCTGGTTAGGGTTGCCAGGTGGAGGGGGGTCCCCCAGTGCTAGGCCCCAGACCCCTGCCGCTGATCAGCTGGATGGTGGGGGGGGACTTACCCCAAGAAAGAGGGAAAATCCTCACCGTGCAGCAATGTGTCTACGTAACTGCCCATATGACCCAGAAATGAGGCTATCACTTCTGGAATGTTGGGGGTGACACTCTGGTATTTGGACAAAAACTCTGTGGTAGAAGCCAAACTTACCATAGAGTTTTTGCCCAAATACCACAGCATTGTCCCGGTGTCCCAGAAGTGGTAGTGTCACTTCAGGGTCATGTGGGCAGTGACACAGACACATCCCTGTAGTTGGATGGGCCTCCCTGCTGCTTCTGGTAAGTCCCCTCACCATCCCCCACCAGTTGCCAGGGGGGACCTGGCAACCCTACTTCTGATAAAGCCTAGAAGTGACACCATGGATGCTCTAGGATTTTCAAAAATTCCATTGTTTTATCATAGAGTTCTAAAAATTCTAGAGTGCTGAGTGATGGCACTTCTGGGGGTTTTTTTTACCAGAATTGACATCAGCACACCAGCATCACACAAGTGCATCAGGCCCCACCTCCTTTTCACTCCCAGGGGTTGACGGCTGTGGCCTGACAGCCCTAGGTCTAGCAATAGCTACCAGCCATGATGACTAAAGGCAACCTACACATTCAGAGACGGGAATCTCTGCTGGGAGACAACATGAGAGGAAGACCTTTGCCTCACTGCACTTGTTGGCCACCCCAGGGCAACTGGTTGGCCTCTGTGTAAACCAGGATGCTGAACTAGATGGACCACTGGTGTGATCCTGCAGGGTTCTTATGTCCTTCTATTCTGTTCTGTGAGTGTTTTACAGTATTATTGTGTTGCATTCACTTTCACAGCAACACTGAAGAGCCACTCAGTATTATTCCAATTTGACAAATGAGGAACCGAGCATTGTACATTAGCTACAAAATGAGACAGTGCAGTTGTAATGCTAGTTGGCCTTGAAATGGAGACATAAAACTCAAATGGGCTGGAGGACGAAACTCCTCACTATGCTTAACAACCTCAAGGAGGGGCCTGAGGTTCTCCTGTACTTTCAACTGAACTGCAGATTACATACTAGATCAATTTCTTGGAAGAAAATGGCAGCTGCAGAGGGCAGACTCCAGGACATGGCATCTCTGGTGAGCTCCATCCCCTCCCCAAACACTGCTCTCCCCAGTCACCATCTCCAAATCTCCAGGAATTTCCCAAGGCAGAGTTGGCAGCCCTGCTCCCCATCAAAGAAGGTGCTCATAGTTTTGAACTAGATGGGAGGGGGGAGTCACCGTTCTACATCTTGTTTTCAAAAATCCTTCTCCTGTCACTAGCACCAATTTCTACCTTCTCTCTCCATCCCCGGGCTTTGGGCCGGGAACAGGGATTCACTAGCAACATCCTATTTGCCAGACAGAGGAGTACTGTGTGAACTCCATTTGCCTCAGCACTGTTACACACAGTATTATATGTTGCTAAAGATCCTTTTCTACTTACTACATGATGTACTCATGTACTCTGCAACAGCCTGCCCTACACTTTTTGAAAAACGAAGAAAGGTTTTCTTTTTTTAGCTTAAAGAGATGCTAGAAAAGCATCAGTTTCTTATTACAGGTTGTCAGCAAGTGAAAATATGACTCAGCAGCTACACTGCATGAAATGGCATGTAGTATGTGCACTGTATGATGTCTTAATATTGATGCACATTTACTATCTTCACATGTACAGCAGAAATACATCCACTCCTCACTGTTATTATTGCAGGTGTTGGGAATAGACTGAACCCCAAAGAATGACAACTCTGCTAGCAATGCACACTAAAAAGAATTAATACGTACAACAGGATAAAACAGAAACTGGGATTTATCAGGGACAGTGTCCAGAAAATAGGGACAGCTGTGAGTGCATTACAACTCTCGACTCCTTACCATCGAAAGCCCTTTTTCACATGCCGCTATTTTATCTCCAGAAAACTTCTCACATGCCAAAAAACCCACCACCAACCCTGCATCTCTCCCCATTTTGCTAGCCCGAACTATTTTGTCACTCAAGACTCCTTTCCCACTATTTGTTACTTGATTTCTAGTAGGGCTGCCAAGTGGGGGCGGGGGGCGGGGAAACCCCCGCTTTGGAGGCCCGATTTCCACCGCGGTGGAATCGGGCCCTGGGGGAACTCCGCCCCCGAAGCTGCATCAACAGAGGTGACGCAGTCACATCGCTCACATTGGGGGTGTGGCCCATTGGGGGTGTGGCCCAATCTGGGCCACGCCCCCAACGTGAGCGATGTAGCACGTCACTTCCTGTGATGTGCTGGTGGCGCGCACACACGCATCCTGGAAGAGCTCCCTGAGACCGGCAAGGCTTCCCCGCTGCCAAGGATAAGTACACTTGGCAACCCTAATTTCTAGTCACTTGAATGTTCAACATTTGATCATTCATGTCACAACTGAACATGTGGTCTGACTCTACAGAATACTTCTGTGTTTGTAGTGATTTTAGGGGGCATGAAAAAAGTTCTGCCTGGAGAATTTTATCTCTGACAGCTTATTCCCACGTGCAGGTCACCTAGGCCTGGAGATCTCCTGCAACTACAACTCATCTCCAGACAGACTACAGAGATAAGTTCTCCTGGAGAAAAAAAGCTGCTTTGGAGGGTGAACTCTATAGTATTATATCCTGCTGAGGGTACACCCTCCTCCCCAAACCCAACCTTGCCCAGGATCCATTCCAAAATCTTCAGGACTCCTGAGACCCAGAGTTGGAACCCTAAGTTCACCTCCGGATGCTGCAGTCAACAAATGATCAAGGCACATCTGTGAACAGGGGCATTATCTTCTTGCATCTCAAACGTGTGTTTTATAAAGGTACATCTGCATTGCATCTCTGCGTTGGGTCAGTATCAGATCCACTATGACCAGCTTGTATCATAACTGCAAACCAGACAAGCTTTCATTAGAATGGCAGAGTGATGCCACTATTGGGTACTGATAGGAGCCTGCCTCTACATCACGGCAGCAATGATGTCAGTAAAGAATTCTGCAATGCCATATTCCTTCTTAAAGAAGAATGTCATCTCCCACTTTGGCTTCAGTTTTTATGAGTCTCTTTGCAGAGACTGATTTTCGCTTCATTATACATAGTGGTTGGTATCTTTTGTTGTAATTTATAATTCATTCATCATGACAGTGACTTTATTGTTTACACTAAGAACATAGGAATTTATGAGGTTAAGAATTTATGCTAGTGCAGAAATACTTGAGAGATAGGCATAAAAGCAGTAGACTTAAGCATTGCTGTCTGTGGCAGACAGACATCAGCCTTTTGTTAAATGTAAGCAGATTTCCAAAGTAATTATGGAGAACTGCATTTAATTCTTAAGGGATATTTCAAAAATTAAAAGTAATAAATCCACTTAATTTTTATATATCAACTGCAGTATCATAGAATTTCCTCACTTTAATGTAAGAGAATCAGAAGTCTTATGGTAAAACATGATAATTATAATTCTCCGGTGGTCCAGGAGTGGGGCAGTCCTTAACTCCCCCTTGTGTAGGAAGGGCTGGAAAACTTTGATCCCAGAGGGGAGGGGCTTATCCTCTGATCCCCAGTCTTACTGGCCCTGCCTTCTGAGCAGGACGTGCTGGCTGTGCTCTGAAGAGCACGAAGATCCCAGAAGACACCAGAAGGTCAGAAGAAGAAGCGGAGACCTAAAGGGCAATGCTAGAAGGTACTTGCCTTCCAGCCCTAAAACATATTAGAGAGCTGCAGGCCTCGAATTACAATGGATCTGGCGCCGGCAGTCCTGGGAGGCCCCCAGGCGGTCACTGAAGCGGAGACCTAAAGGGCAATGGTAGAAGGTACTTGCCTTCCAGCCCTAAAACATATTAGAGAGCTGCAGGCCTCGAATTACAATGGATCCAGCGCCGGCAGTCCTGGGAGGCCCCCAGGCGGTCACAGCACTGAGAGGAATGCCTCGGACCCCGCTGGGAAGGCGGCGGTAAACTGCTCTCCCCCCCCCATCCAGCCGCGGC